>NW_027676978.1:0-7681 GCF_054177405.1 Leptonychotes weddellii
CGCCGCCCCCCCACCATGAACCACATGCATACTCTGGATGCACAGCCTGTTTCTTGTTTGTCTGAAATTCAAATTCAGATTTGGTGGCACACAGAAATGGGACGGATCCCAGGAGCTTGCGGCCTTGTGAGAGAGATAGGCTGAGTGTTTTCTGGTCAGACAGGGCAGCTCTGGGGCTATGGGTGGCCAGAGAGGCACCTGATCCAGCAGGAGATGTGGCACAGAGAAGCCTTCTCAGAAAGGGGATGCCCATGCTGAGGGCTGCTGGACTGGGGAGGTGGTGACCAGGGTGGGGTGGAATCACCAGAAGAAAACAAGGGACCCCCTGAGCAAGGGTCCAGAGGCCGGGCCCAGCTGCTGAGTACAGGGAGCCCTGAGCATCCTGCATGTCTGGGGCAAGAAGAGGCAGAGCCCACGGCCATCCATCAGAGGAGCGCCAGGGAACATGGGGCACTCCAATCAGGTTGAGAAGGGCCATGCCAGAGCTCGGCTGGGTATAAGACCGAGGCCAGCAAACCTTCTGTGTACAGGGCCAGGGAGCCAACGTCTTTGCGTTTCTCATCGATGCCCTTGCGGGAAAGCACCGCGGACAGTGCACGGATGTCCCGTGCCATGAAACTTTACTCTGAGAAACAGGTGTCGAGCCCGAGTTGGCCTGACTCTGACATAGAATAAAAGAAAACATGTTTGACGGAATAGCCCTAACTTTGGATGCCCCCTACTGGGAAAAACCCACACAAAACACAAAGCTCTGGGACGTACATGACATAGTCGCATGGCTGTTTCTGGAACAGCCGTCGGGGACCAGAATGGGGACAGCCTGGGGCTCCCGGGGGACAAGCAACCGCCATGAGAAGAGGGGTTCTGTCCGGGACCCATGTGGGGAGGGCCAGGGCAGGGTGCTGAGTCAAGTGCCGCTCGTAGGTTAACGTGCCTGACCGCGGCTTGTCAGACTCAAGGCAGAGTCCCTTCGATGGGTCTGCAGGTGACAGCGGCTGCCAGCTGGGAAGGGGGCTCCGCCTGCAGCTCTGGGCTGTCTCCTCCCTCGGGGAGCACCGACCGCATTACAGGTTTGGGAGTGGGAGAGGCAGGAACGCGCCCTTGCCCTGTGGCAAGGACTCGCCGTGGAGCTGCGGCGTGGCTCTGGGAGGCTGCGGCCTGCTCTGCTCTGCAGCTCTCTGCTCCGTCCATTTCAAAGGAGAGCTGCTTCTTTGTCTGACTTCCCGACAGCTGCCGCCGCTGCGTGGGGGACAGATCGGCGATTCATTCTGCGATGCCCGAGCAGGCGACATCACACAAGGAGCGGAGCCACCGGGCGCGGCCGCGTCTCTGCACCCCCCGGCTGCCTCTGTGCACCGCGTTCCAACGGGAGCCCTGGTCCTTGGTGAAACCGTCCATCTTCAAAGCACAGGGCAGTGGAGGAGACGGCCCCTGCCCCGGGGGCGAGGGGGGAGTTCTGGTTCCGGAGAATTCTCTCTGATCCGTCAGGGCGCTGAGCAGTGTGGGTGGTGCTGGTGGGCATCACGCCGTCCTCCACGCGGCTCCCCTGCCTGCTCTGGAGGGTCGCGCCCTGAACGCGATCCGGTCGAGGGGGGCGACACTAGGAGGGGCCACAGGTGCCACCTTCGGACTCTGGCCGCCACACACACACATTGAGTGCTGATTGTCTGGGATGAAAATGCATTCTAGTTCATTTCGGTCTTGGCGTGAGCTCGAGAAATTCCCTGTTTCAGAGGAATAGTTTAAGAAAAAGAAAATGACTAAGTGTGCACTTTATGTAACAACCATTAAGATAATTTGATGCTCTGTTTTGATTCAGGGTACAATATTCCCTTTAAAAACGAGACATTCTCTGCTTTCTTGAGAATTCCAAAAGGCTGGGAATTAAATCTCTTCTCCAATAAAAATGAGAAGCCTGGTCTCCCATCTAAATATTACAACTTAGCTGCAGCAGAGAACAGTCTTTCCAATTACGCAGGAGCCCCATTAAAGCACAGACTCGATGTCATGAAAATGCCTGATGTTTATCGAGTGCTTAATAATTGCCAGGCACCAGGGCTCTCTACGGTCCCAGAAGCCCCTTTACAGGTGAGGACGCTGAGGCACGGGGGTAAGGGGCTGGCCCCATCACTCAGCTCATGAGTGACGCCGTCGGGGCAGCCTCCCCGGGGGCCCATGGGCACGTCCATCTGGCTGGGGAGCCTCAGGGGAGCCCGGGGGAGGTTGGGCCCCCCAGAGGTGCTCCCCGCAGGTGGGGGCGGGAAAGGCTCACCAGCTCACCTGCAGGCCCAGTTGTTCTCTGGAGGGAAGCTACTCTCCTTCGTCCTATGTCACAGGCCAGCTTTGAAACGTGCAACCCTGACCGCCCCCCGTGGACCCCCCTGAAGACCCCCACCACCTGGTGGAGGCCCAGCACCTTAGCAAGGCGTCCAGAGAGCATTGCTGGGACTGGCCAGCCCACCTCTCCAGCAACTTGCTGTGCTCACTGCAAGCTTTGGTGACCGGAGATCTGGTGGCCTGCCCCATGCATGGAGGTCCTGCCCCCATACCCACCCCCCAACCCAGTGCACGGCCTGGAAGCCTGTCCCTCCAGCGCATGCCTGGAGGATGCCCCTGTCTTCCCTCCACCCGCCTCCCCCCTGCCTCGGACGTGTTTCCTTGTGGTCCACACCTACCTGGATGCCTCCTCTCTCCCAGCTCTGCCTCCCTCTGACTGAGGCCTCCTGGGGCCAGGACGGTGTCCTTTCGGCCGCACCCCAGGGCCCAGTGCAGGGCAGGTGCCCTCTGGGCGGCCATAGACCCCGCCTCGGCCCCTCCTTCCCGGACCTCCCAGCCCGTGTATCCCGGGCCAGGCTCCTCCTCGGGGAGATGGGCTCGCCACCCGTGGAACATGGGCCAACCAGATGACGGGCTCATTTCTGGACTCTCCGATGGATTCCCTGGGCTAGTGTCCCTCCTTGTTCCAGGACCATGCTGTCTGGATTATGTCACTCTGTAGCCTGCCTTCCTGCTTCGTTCTTTCTCAAGACAGGCTCGGCTGTTCTGGGCCCCTTTCATTTCCATGTGAATTGTAAAGTTTTTAGAATTCATTAATTTCGCAAAGTTTATTAATTTCTACAGAGAAGTTGGCAGGATCCTGCTGGGGATTTTGCTGTGTCCCCATGGGGGCCGGAGGAGGCCGCCGCTCTGCTTCCCAGGGTCTCCTATGGGGTTCGCTCAGGGCCTCCTCCCCACTCGCCCTCAGGTGTCGTAGGCTCCCTCTGGACCCAGGGCTGGCCTGCCCTCCAGGAGCCAGACGCCAGGACAAGGCCCCCAGGGCGGTCTAGGCCAGAGAGCACTCAATGGGGCTGGCCACGGGGGGGTCGACAGTCTCCGGGTCCCAGGAACCAGGCCCTGGGGGATGAGCGTTTGCTTCTACCTCACTCTCTCCCGAGTCTATAAATGACAACTAATCCTAGGAGATACCAAACAGCCCAGATTCCTCTAAATATTTACATGTGGCTTACACCACTGAACAATCAGAGCCGAAATTCCAGTTTGAATTTCCCCGGATACCCAAACATGGATCACAAACACACCTCATTGAACTCTGCCAAACGTTCAATTAAAATCACAGAATTCATCTGTCTCCTTACGGCTTTAAATTCTTCCAAAAAGTGGACGAAGCGTGGAATGTAGCATGAACATGTTGGTATTGGCTCTTCTCCGTCCTCCCGAGCACCCTCCTGCCTCCTGCTATCTTGGGGTCACATCCTGGAGTTACCGGAGCACCTGCTCTGTGCCCATGCAGGGTGCTCATGAGGTCTGGACACGTGGATACCATGACGGGGACAGGCCTGTCCCCCGAGCTGCAGCCCCGGGCGCAGGCCGAGCCTGCCTCCTGCTGATAGAGTGGTGGTTGCATTAACGTCCTCCTGGGCCCACGCTGGCCTCTCCCCTGCATCGGGATTTCCCTGCTGCGTGTGTCCTTTTGCTTTTGCTTCCCTGGAGTTCCCAATCCGCTGTCCTGTCGCCTTGCCTGGACAGGCCACGGGGAGCTGAGGGATGTGACGGGTCCGTTAACTTGGTTCTTGTAGACACCTTCTCTTCTTAGGAAAACAAACACAGATCCACACTTTACCAACAGTTATAAACTTAATAAAATGAATTACCCACGCATATGAAATTTCCTCTCTTTTTTAAAACGGACAAACACGGAACATAGCCCATGACGTTCTTTCACACCGTTTTGTAGTTGTGGTAAATGTAAGCTGCTAGAGCCGAGGCTCCAAACACAGGGACTCAAGGGATCTAGACGTTTGGCTCTCTCAAGTCCTACGTCCACAGTCGTGGTCATTCAGGGACCCAGGTCCCTCCGGATCATATCTGCCTGGTAGAAGCCGGGTGTAGCCGGTGGGCATGGGGAGCCTGCCCCGGCTCACGCCTGAGGCCTGTCCACAGTCCCCTGGGTTCAGACAAAGATGTAGAGACAGCCTGGGGGTGGGGTGGGGACAAGAAGGGAACTTCTTTCCAACAGCGGTGGGAGGGGGCACGAACCAGGGAGCTCCAGGCGGCCTCCCTGGAGGAGGTGGGCAGGGGGAGTCTTGAGTTCTTCCTGACAGGCACATTTCCTACAGCATGCATGAGCGCTCCTGGCTTTCGGGGGGAGGACACAGAGGGCAGGAGAAAGGTTGGCATGAGCTCAGGCATGAGGCCAACCGGGGCTGGAGACAAAGCCCGGGTGCTGAGCCACTCTGAGCCGCAGTGTTCCTTCCCTGTGAAACGGAAATCACAGTGACAAGGGCAGGAGGGTGTGGGGAGGATCAGATGGGATCCTGTGTCCCCGAGGCACAGCGGCTGTTATTGTGGAATTGTTACCATTGGTGTTGCTGTTGTGGATTTTAGTGCTGCAGGTGGATGCTCTGCCGCAGATGAGAGCGGAGGGCCTGCTGCCGGGCTGGCCTGGGCCCCGGGGAGCCACCGGTTCGACCCCCAGAGGACAGTCCCAGCCCCACTGGGAGAAGAGATGCCCCAGTGTCCTGAGCTTCCCAGGGGAGAGAGGCCAGATGGTGGCCCCCCGGAGACGCGGGGATGGGGGGCAGCGTCGGATGGGGTGGCGCTGTGTCCCTCCAATCCCCCTCCAGACCCCAGATTCTGGGGCTCTATGCTTTGGAGCACGACAATAGGCTTACTGAATTTTACTCTGTGTACAAAGTGATTAAATTTTTATGTTCCTAATCGTCAGGCATCTGCTCAGCGGCCTCTTTGTACCTTGCAGCTTGGCTCACCTGCCAACCTCTTAACCCTTTGGTGCTGGTGAGCCAGTCCAGGCCCTCTGCCCGCCTGAGTGCCTCTCCTGGGACGGCAGCCGGGCTGTGCGCCAAGCCCGAGTTGTGGAGTCAGATAGGCCCGGAGGGGAATCGGGACTCTGCCTCCCTGAGCTGCCCCTCACCTGAGCTGCTGCGGCCTCTGTTTCCCTCCTGTAAAATGGGTCAACAATGGCGTCTGGGCCTCAGGGCTGAGGTCAGAAAAACTACGACGTGTCTACACGTAGTCGTGCTCTGCTCACGTTTCCTGGAAGGAGACTCAGGCCGAGGCCTGGGGCTGAGGCTCTGGGCAGGGCTGGGCCACCCGCAGAGACCCAGAGGGAGAGAGATGTCCTGGTGTGAGGAGTAGAAGTTCTGGGGGCTAATGGGAGGCAGCGGTCCACAGTTCACCCCGGGACAAGCAGACACAGTCCCTAGGAAAGCCACCCCCTCGGTGCTGTGGGGCTGGCGAGGTGACGCCCTGCGTTGGGAACCGCCTGATGCACACAGACTCTGCTCTGGGTGCTGCCTCTGGTTTTTACTTTTTCTGGCTCCATTTTAAGCTAATGCTTACTGGGTACTTCCTGGGAGGCAGGTGTGCCCGGGGCTGTTTCCATGAATCCTTGTCATCCCCATTTTACAGGTGGGGACACTGAGGCTGGTGGAGCTTGTGGAATGTGCCCAGGTCAGCATACAACTGGGGCACGCAGAATGGGGCTGTGTCTGCCCCTCACCAGTCCTGTGAGGACACCCCTGCTGGCCTGGGATCCCCTGTTTGATGGGAAGACAATCAGATCCCATGAAGTGTCGCCTAGGCTCCCAGGAAGCAATGGTTCAAGGATGCTGAGGGTGAGCATCGGAGGGAGAGGAGGAGGAGAGGAAGGGAGGGAGGAGGGGAAGAAGGAAGGCAGGAGGGGGGGAGGGGAGGGGAGAGAGCCGAGGTGGAGGTGAGGACAGAGGGTTCTCCTCCCAGAGAGGCTTCAGTGTGGTTCTGGGAGGGCTCTCCTCTGCAGCCCTCAGGCCCCCAAGGACTATGGCCCGTCCCCACTGACCTCTGGCTGTGTCCTGCCAACTGGGGGAGTTCTGGGTTCTGGGCCTTCAGAGCCTCCGACCCCAGCCGCTCCCCTCTGGCTGCCTCAGACATGAGGACAGAAGGGCCAGAGTTCCCCCCAAGGCCTCCCCCACGGGGCCCAGAAACAGCCCTTGGGGCTCTCTGGTCTCCGGCACCAGGCCCGGCCGAGGGCAGCCCTGGGTGTCGGAGATCCTGGCAGTGGTCCGGGGAGGCCCCGCGTGCGGGACAAGGCTGCAGGGACACATTTGGTGGGGGGGCTGGTCTGTACCTAAAAGAGGGCGGGGGGCCGGTCTCCCTGCTCTGGGCTGCAGTGCTCCCCCTGTGTTGGCAGCCCTGAGGTTTCCGCGGGTCTCCGGGAGGGGCCAGGATGGACGGCGGTGGCCTGAAGCCACCCCCCAGCACCTCTGGAGTCAGAACTCCAGGGAATGTCTTGCCAACAGCAACAACTCCAGCTTAAGAAACCTCTGGGCCGGGTTTCTCAGGCACTTTATTTCCAGGCTCCCTGGAAGGGGGAGGCCGGCCCCGCGCTCTGGCCGCCCGAGGGTCCACTGCGGCCCAGGCCCAGGCAGCCGCCCTGCTGGGATGAGCCCGGGAGGACCGCCTGCCCCACACCCGCAGCCCCTCCTCTTAGTCATTCAGACAAACCCGCACCCCTTCTTCGCAAGGCCCGGTTTATCAAAATCCCAGAACAAGAGGCTTCTGCAGACGAGCCAGCTGGATCCAGGGCAGATGCATAATGTATGAGCCGAGCTGGCTCCACCGCGGGACCAGAGCAACTCAGCCTCGACCCGAGGAAAATTAAAGTGAATCTTGGCGCTTTTCCTTCTGAATCAGGATCTTACTGTGGTTCTGGCCGAGCTGTTTGCTCAGTAGATTTATATGCATTTGGCTCGCGGTTTGGGGACCATGATTTGTCCTGAGGCGGCAGCGCTGGTTTGAGCTGTGGGAGCTGGCCAGGACTCACCAGGGGTCGTGGGCCCCCCTCTTGATTAACGGTGCCCCTTGCTTCCTGGGGGAGATCCCAGAGCTGCTGGGGTGCAGAGGGATGTGGCTGGACCGAGGTGGGGGGGTTGCTGTCCTTGTTGGCCTGGGGCCGGTTCTGCTCCTCCGGTCGGCTTGTTCCAGGCACCAAGGGGGAGTGGGTGGTGACAGGGGCCCCTGTCCATTTGCACCCCCTCCCTGTTTGCACCCCCTCTCTGGTTATACCCCTTCTCTCCCTGTTTGCACCCCCTCTCTGCTTGTACCCCTTCCCTCCCTGTTTGCACCCCCTCTGTGTTTGCAGCCCCCTCCCTGCTTGCACCCCCTCCCTCTTTGCACTCCCTCC
>NW_027676979.1:0-381 GCF_054177405.1 Leptonychotes weddellii
CTGGGTGGCTCAGTTGGTTAAGCGACTGCCTTCGGCTCAGGTCATGATCCTGGAGTCCCTGGATCGAGTCCCGCATCGGGCTCCCTGCTCGGCAGGGAGTCTGCTTCTCCCTCTGACCCTCCTCCCTCTCATGCTCTCTGTCTCTCATTCTCTCTCTCTCAAATAAATAAATAAAATCTTTAAAAAAAAAAAAAAAGATACTCCATACTCTAAGAGGCTTAAAAAAATAAAAGACAAATTTCTTAAGTTAGTACTTCTATAATTCCTTTGGAGAAAGTGTTGGCAATAAATTTTTTAACTGCCTACTAAATACTAGGCACTGCACCTATATTGTAGGGTTATAAGGCATTATAGGCTCTTACACTTACTTATAAGGAGACT
>NW_027676980.1:0-381 GCF_054177405.1 Leptonychotes weddellii
GGTTGTCAAGGTTGTGAAGTTGCTGAAAGTCTGTCCTCAAATGGAATGTTACAGTTTTGAATATTTGATTAGTGATTGGTCTCCAACTGTGGTTTCACATTTGAATCATCTGGAAAGCTTTAAAAGATATTGATACATGGATGAAATAATATGTCTGGGATTTGCTTTAAAATAATGTGGTATGTTGGGCGCCTGGGTGGCTCAGTTGGTTAAGCGACTGCCTTCGGCTCAGGTCATGATCCTGGAGTCCCTGGATCGAGTCCCGCATCGGGCTCCCTGCTCGGCGGGGAGTCTGCTTCTCCCTCTCCCACTCCCCCTGCTTGTGTTCCCTCTCTCGCTGTGTCTTTCTCTGTCAAATAAATAAATAAAATCTTTAAAAAA
>NW_027676981.1:0-381 GCF_054177405.1 Leptonychotes weddellii
GAGACCTCAAATCAAGAATACGTAAGGATGCTTCTAGATCTGCAGACCAAGTCAGCACTTAAAGAAGCAGAAATTAAAGAAATCACAGTCTCTTCTCTTAAAACAATAACTGACTTGCAGAACCAACTCAAGCAACAAGGTGAAGAGTTCAAGAAACAACTGGAAGAGGAAGAAGCAAGAAAAGCTGGAAAAGAAAACACAGTGGCAGAGTTAACTGAGGAAATGAATAAGTGGCGTCTCCTTTATGAAGAACTATATAATAAAACGAAACCTTTTCAGCTACAACTGGATGCATTTGAAGCAGAGAAACAGGCTTTGTTGAATGAACATGGTGCAGCTCAGGAACAACTAAATAAACTAAGAGATTCGTATGCTAAATTA
>NW_027676982.1:0-381 GCF_054177405.1 Leptonychotes weddellii
TTTTTTTAAAGATTTTATTTATTTATTTGAGACAGAGAGAATGAGAGAGAGAGAGCACATGAGAGGGGGGAGGGTCAGAGGCAGAAGCAGGCTCCCTGCCGAGCAGGGAGCCCGATGCGGGACTCGATCCAGGGACTCCAGGATCATGACCTGAGCCGAAGGCAGTCGCTTAACCAACTGAGCCACCCAGGCGCCCCTCTCAGTTCTTCTCACCAGACCCTCATGATGAACCATCTTCTTATCCAAGTCTTATATTCCCACATCTTTCTTCTTTTCTTCCAAGTCCTTAAATAAGGTATCTACGAATCCAGAGAAGTATGGTACCTAATATTCCTTTTAAACTGCGTTTTTAGAGATAAGCATCAGGTCATCATTGGAGAT
>NW_027676983.1:0-381 GCF_054177405.1 Leptonychotes weddellii
AATTGGAGCAAGCTCCTCCCCTCGCCGCTCCCCAGAGCTGCCGCCTTCCTGGCCTTCCTGCCTGTGGAGACGGCTCTGCACCTCTCCCAGCAGCCCAGATCACCCCAGCCCACAGATAACAGCTCCCACCCCATCTCATCTGGTCCAGTGTCAGCTTGTCAGCGGGTTTGGGCACATGGCAATGGGGTCTGCCCAGGGGCGCTCCACCTGCCCTGGCTTGGCTTTCACACTGACTGTCAGCTTCATCCATTCTCACCTCAGCCAGCGGAGCCAGCGTCCCTGGGGGCTCTGGAACTCAGGAGCGGCTCTTGGTTTTGGAAAGAGGGAACAAGGGAGGTGCTGGAAACCCTGCTGCTTTTCTTTCTTTTTTTTTTTTTTTTT
>NW_027676984.1:0-381 GCF_054177405.1 Leptonychotes weddellii
GCGCCTGGGTGGCTCAGTCGTTAAGCGTCTGCCTTCGGCTCAGGTCATGATCCCAGGGTCCTGGGATCGAGTCCCACATCGGGCTCCCTGCTCGGCAGGAGGCCTGCTTCTCCCTCTCCCACTCCCCCTGCTTGTGTTCCTGCTCTCGCTGTCTCTCTGTCAAATAAATAAATAAAATCTTTAAAAAAAAAAAAAAAGAGGGAATAGGATTGAGGGTATTTGTGGAAGACTGGGCTGAGAGGGATAGATGAACAGGTACAGAAAGGTTAAGAACACAGGTCAAGGGGGAAGGATACTCTAATACTTAACACCCCAGTGACACATGAGAGGGCCCCTGCTTAGCAAGGAAGGTATAGAGGGACACTAGATTTTGACCTTTTT
>NW_027676985.1:0-381 GCF_054177405.1 Leptonychotes weddellii
CTGGGTGGCTCAGTTGGTTAAGCGACTGCCTTCGGCTCAGGTCATGATCCTGGAGTCCCGGGATCGAGTCCCGCATCGGGCTCCCTGCTCGGCAGGGAGTCTGCTTCTCCCTCTCCCACTCCCCGTTTGTGTTCCCTCTCTCGCTGTGTCTTTCTCTGTCAAATAAATAAATAAAATCTTTAAAAAAAAAAAAAAAAAGCTCCAGCCACAATCAGCCTGAGAGGATGACTGTGGGGTCTTTTAGCTTCCTAACAAGGGTCTGTGGGCAGAATGGCTGAGTGCATGAAGCATGATGATGCAGGCGTGGCCTCTGGTAGACCTGGGTTAGAATCCCAGCATCCCCTCCACTAGTGCTTCAGAAATTACCTGGATAAAATGCTT
>NW_027676986.1:0-381 GCF_054177405.1 Leptonychotes weddellii
TTCCAAAAGAAAATTAAATCCAAAGTCAATAGGTAAAACCTATAAGATGCATGAGAATATGCACCATCACTCCTCCCAGAGAAGTTCTCTGTTGCAGACAGAGGCTTCTTAGCACCTTCCTGATTCCACCCCACCTGTGTTATGTCTAAAAAATGTTCCAAGTTGCTTGGGTGATTGCTTAATTCTTTTTTTTTTTTTTTAAAGATTTTATTTATTTATTTGAGACAGAGAGAATGAGAGAGAGCACATGAGAGGGGGGAGGGTCAGAGGGAGAAGCAGGCTCCCTGCCGAGCAGGGAGCCCGATGCGGGACTCGATCCAGGGACTCCAGGATCATGACCTGAGCCGAAGGCAGTCGCTTAACCAACTGAGCCACCCAGGT
>NW_027676987.1:0-381 GCF_054177405.1 Leptonychotes weddellii
GGGTGGCTCAGTTGGTTAAGCGACTGCCTTCGGCTCAGGTCATGATCCTGGAGTCCCTGGATCGAGTCCCGCATCGGGCTCCCTGCTCGGCGGGGAGTCTGCTTCTCCCTCTCCCACTCCCCCTGCTTGTGTTCCCTCTCTCGCTGTGTCTTTCTCTGTCAAATAAATAAATAAAATCTTTAAAAAAAAAAAAAAAAGACCTTCCTTGGTGAGCACTCTATCATTAATTCTCCTTCATCTTCCACCCAATTCCTCCAACTTATCCTCCACTCAGATACGAAAATCATTCCCCTGAAAACATAATTTTAGTCGCTTTTTCGATATCATTTCCATGGAGTAACTTCCACCTGCCGCTCATCTCAAATTAAAAACAATAAGCTA
>NW_027676988.1:0-381 GCF_054177405.1 Leptonychotes weddellii
GGACTCTGAAAAACAAACTGAGGGTTCTAGAGGGGAGGGGGGTGGGAGGATGGGTTGGCCTGGTGGTGGGTATTGAGGAGGGCACGTTCTGCATGGAGCACTGGGTGTTGAGCACGAACAATGAATCATGGAACACTTCATCTAGAACTAATGATGTAATGTATGGGGATTAACATAAGAATAAAAAAAATTTCCTTAAAAAAAAAAAAAAAAGAGACTGAGGTCTCTTGATTTTACTGGTTAATTAAATTTTTTTTTAAATTTGTTTTGAAATAGCTTTTTCTCCCTTAAGTGGCATGTGAGACTTATGCAACAAAAAGCAATAAAAATCTAGCTCAGGTGATATAGCTCTATTGAAAAATAGCAGACTTTTGTAAGTGA
>NW_027676989.1:0-7681 GCF_054177405.1 Leptonychotes weddellii
CATCCTCGCCAACATCTGTCATTTCCTGCCTTGTTAATTTTAGCCATTCTGACTGGTGTGAGGTGGTATCTCATTGAGGTTTTGATTTGGATTTCCCTGATGCCTAGCGATGTTGAGCACTTTTTCATGTGTCTGTTGGCCATTTGGATGTCTTCTTTGGAAAGATGTCTGTTCATGTAAGAAGCTCCTATTAAAAGCATGCTTTAGATAAAAGAAATGGGGCTGATGCTTCCTCTCTGAACCAAAAAAAAAAACAAAACCCAAAAAAACAAAACACAAAAAACTACTTCCTGAGCACCTGCTTCCTCCCGTATCTTCAGTCAGTGGTGGAAATACATTAATGTGCAGTCCATCCAAAATACTGAGGTTATCATCCCTTTTCCATAACTGCCTGTTTGCTGGTAAGTGTTAGCACCTCCATCTCTGTTGGGGATTGATGCCCATGAAGTGTTTACTACTCGGCACAAGTAGATGCAGCAACTTTGTTAGACCCAGGTTCTTAACTGCATATAGTTCTGGACTGACTGCTGTTACACTATCACCACCATGAAGGATGCTCCGCTTACTTTCCTAGAAGCTCTTTGCTCTGTTGCTAGGAATCTCTGTTCCTCTTTCTCTCTTCCACTCTGCCATTGCCAGGGTACCAGTATTCTGCAAAAGAGTTGAACCTCTCTGCCCTTGCTCCAGTCATGGCTGGGGGTGCTCTCACCATGCACCTGGAAGCTCACTCTGTCAAGTAGTCTTTTTTCTTTTTTCATAAATATTTTATTTATTTGAGGGAGAGGGAGAGAGTGAATGGCAGGGGGAGAGGGACAAGCAGAATCCCCACTGAGTGGGGCTCGATCCCAGGACCCTGAGATCATGACTTGAGCCGAAGTCAGACACCACTCAGGCGCCCTCAAATATTCTTTTTTTTTTTTTAAGATTTTATTTATTTATTCATGAGAGACAGAGAGAGAGAGAGAGGCAGAGGGAGAAGCAGGCCCCCAAGGAGTAGACAGCCCGATGCGGGACTCGATCCCAGGACCCTGGAATCATGACCTGAGCCGAAGGCAGATGCTCAACCATCTGAGCCACCCAGATGCCCTCAAATATTCTTATTTCAGGAGGAAGGTCCTGTGTTATAGGGTTTTTCTGTCCTATGAAAAACTCAGTGCAACCTTTTTCTCAAGGGAAGGGCTGGGATCTTGATCTTTTCTCCAGGTCAGTGGGTTGGAGGACAATAGAGTACCTCAGATAGACTCATGGCTCTTTGACTTGCAAGCCTATTATTCAGACAGACCATTAAAGATACTAAACATTGACATAGTGGGGGGGAGGGGGTTGTTCCTCTAAGCCTTTGCTTTTAGCCATTAATATGGCCCCAGACTTCCAAGGTATATAAGCAAGTAAGTATACGATATTTAGTTATGACCGTCACCTCTCCCCCTTTTTTTTCTTCTTAGAGGACAGACACAATAAGACCCGTACATTTGCCTAGTACTTTTTAGGTTATACTAATGAGAGGGAGTTGAATAGGAAAAATGGAGCTCTGATCTAGATTAAACAAAAGTCAACTTAAAGCTTATTTGGAGATGGCAGAACATTAAAACTATAATAGAAATACCTGAAAACAGAAGAAAAGCTTCCAAAACAAGACATGAAATTTCAATACCTACAGACAAAAGTAAAACATAAGTATAATGATAAATTAGAGAGCTTAACACCATCTGCAAAGAGCAAAGCTACAAAAGCCAAACCCTAGAGGAAATCTCTGCGGTGTGGTAGACGCTGAGTGGTTGCATTTTCCAGCACCCTTTAAAGGGGCAGCCCCATAGATCCAGCTAGAGTTATGTTCTAATCACTGATCCCTGTTTCCCCTGGTCACAGATGAATGGCCTAGGACTAAGCATTACATCCAAGCTAGGTCAATCACAGTCCTTTCTCTAGACCTGTGGTTCTCAACTATACGTGATTTTGCCCCCAGGGGACATTTGGCAAAGTCCAGAGACACGTTTGAGTGTAACAACTGGCATATAGTAGGTAGAGAGGTGAGGGATGCTGCTAAACATCTTACATTGCACAGGACAACCCCCGACAATGAGGAATTAGCCTGTCCAAAGTGTCAGTAGTGCTGAGATGGATAAACCTCACAGTTGATCAATCCCTGCTGTGAGCCTTACCCAGACTATTCCTCACATGGATAGTATAATTAAAAGTTGGATGAGGGGCGCCTGGGTGGCTCAGTTAGTTAAGTGTCTGACTCTTGGTTTTGGCTCAGGTTGTGATCTCAGGAAAGTATAAGTGTCCCCCAACTCTGAGGCTATTTTGCCTTCTCCTGCTTTCTAGGATGCATAGAAAACTGATGTTCACAGGCTCCTGATCTCAGGGTCGTGAGACTAAGCCCTGTGTCGGGCTCCCTGCTCAGCAGGGAGTCTGCTTGAGATTCTCTCTCTCTTTCTCCCTCTGCCCCTCTCCCCTCTCTCAAATAAATAAATAAAATCTTTTTTAAAAAAGTTGGATGAAAAATATTCCCCTGGTAGGTGATGGTGAGGTGGGGGGAACTTTAAGTTTTACTTATTCTTGAGTCAGAGAGAAGACATTGCCTAGAATTCACAAAAACATTATAATGAGATAAGTTGTAATTCAGATAAATTGTTGGTTTGAGGAAGAGTTTGGTTTATTTATTTTTTTCTTATGGCTCTTTCTCCACAGCATTCAATATAAGAGACTGTGTTGAAGCATTAACTGAACAGTTTTTATCATCAGTCATAATGAATCCCTCACTCAGTCTAACATCCAGTGATACAGAACCAGCTATTTCAGTTGTGAAGACTCTATTGTCTATCCCTCTGCCTATGGTGCATGATGGAAAAAGATGTAAAGTTAATTTAGGGTAAACTTTTGCCCCACCAGTGATATTACATTAACAACAACAACAACAATAACAACAACAACACCACCACCACCACTCAGGTGTATGTGGAGGTATATTCATAGGAATTTGGGGGAAATTTTGTTCTTTTTCTAGTACCCCTTATCAAGACACCTACTTGAGTCTTTGTTATAATGCTATAGGGTTCTGGGATGTGTCAACCAAAAGGCACCATGAACAAACAATATCAGAACCACCAGCAAAGTGAAATAAAAGTAAGCAAAAGTACGTAAGATTATTTACAAGTAGTGGTTTTTAGGAAAAGAAACTAAAGAACAAGAGTGTGTGTGTATATATGTATGCATTTTCAGAGATATTTAAGAATTATTTTAAAATGTTATTATTGTGATTTAAGTTGTGATTACACAATACGAAGAAAGAGATATAGTATAAATCTAGTGCAGATACACGTCACCATCACAGCAGGAAGTTAAAGGGGGCTTAATGATGTAGAAAAGAGCATGAAGGCCAGTGTATGTGACAGGCTTGTCAGCAGTTTGAATGTAATGAGGTTTTTTTTTAAGATTTATTTATTGGGGGGGAGGGGCAGACAGAGGAGAGAGAGAATCTCAAGCAGACTCCCTGCTGAGTGTGGAGCCTGAGTGGGGCTCAGTTTCATGCCCCCCTGAGATCACGACTTGAGCTGAAATCAAGAGTTGGATGCTTAACTGATTGAGCCACCCAGGTGCCCCTGTAGCAAGGTGGATTTTAAGCAGAGCCTCGGGGTGCCTGGGTGGCTCAGTCCTTCGGCTCAGGTCGTGGTCCCAGGGTCCTGGGATCGAGCCCCACATCGGGCTCCCTGCTCCGCGGGAAGCCTGCTTCTCCCTCTCCCACTCCCCCTGCTTGTGTTCCCTCTCTCGCTGTCTCTATCTGTCAAATAAATAAATACAGTCTTTAAAAAAAAAAACAGAGCCTCATGCCCCCACCTGAGGGTTAGGTCTCTCATGACCATCGTTGTGTCAAAGCAGCCACGTCATCATCATAGTGTATGGTTTGCTGGATTGTCCAGCTCAACCAAGACCCAGAGGAGGGAACAGAGAGGGCTTCTGAGATGGGGAAGTACTGAAGTGCTTAGAGGAAGCTCACTGGTATCTGGGGCTCCAGAGAGTTTCTGGAGGTAGGTATATTTCTGGAAAGCATTAAGCATTGGAAAAGGCTTATGGATCATATTGGGGCTATTGAATATTTCTATGAATTTTGTTTCTGTTTAACTTCCCAGGAGATGACCAAGAGGGGTAGAGATAAAGCAAAGTCAGTAAGTCCTGAATATTACATTTAGCTCCAGTGGATTGGAGAGGATCAAACAAATCATTGTTATGGTGGGGATGGCAGTTGAGCCACATGTAGGAACTTATCCAGCACACATTTCAAACATGTGAGAGTAACTCAATGCTTGCTGCAGATATGTTCTCAAACTTAGCAGGGGCTGTTAGGAAGAATGGGGGTAAGCAGAGGACAAATAAAAACATTTTTCTGCTCAGATAGTGAACACCAGATACCTCCTATGTTCAGAGTAGGGGGATAGGGGTGGCTACCATGTGACCTAGGGTGGGAATCTATTGGGCATATGACCCTTTAATCTTCCCTGAAGGTGCCAGAAGCCAAGGCCTTTCAGGTGAATAAGGGGGTATGACTCACATCTTTTAACAAGGCTCTGGGTCAATATTATGTGCATCCTGAGCCAGCTCTCAATAAGATGGCCCTGAGCCAATGAGAATAAACATAAAACACTGACCCCTTTTATTGTGTTATGCTGCTCCGTCCTTATAGATCTATATAAGCTTTTAAACCAGAAAAATAGGTCTTCTATCATCCCCCTCATTGCCACTCCTCCTCAACCAAAGACTATGCTTTTTCGGCCCACAGTTGAGGGGTTATTGAACATGCCATGCCTGCCAAGGGTCTTGTTAAGCACTACCTCTTGGATGGCTTTGCCATGATTGCAGGAACCAGGTTGCCTTTGAAATCAGCTGTTGTTCTCTCCCAGCCCCTTATGGCTGTAGGAAACCATAACCTTTTTTTTTTTTTTTAAAGATTTTATTTATTTTTTAGAGAGCAAGCGAGAGAGAAACAGCATGAGAGGGGAGAGGGTCAGAGGGAGAAGCAGGCTCCCCGCTGAGCCAGGAGCCTGATGTGGCACTCGATCCCAGGACCCTGGGATCATGACCTGAGCCGAAGGCAGACTCTTAACCATCTGAGCCACCCAGGCGCCCAAAACCATAACCTTTTTGAGGAGCATCACAATGGGCCTTTGGTTCGTTCTACCATGTGGACAGCCTCAGGTTTCTAGTATACTGTTCATTCGGGTGTCACCCGTTACAAAAAAAGAAAAATAACCAAGAAGGGATAATTCCTGCCTCAGTCTTTCTTGGGTATGCCATTTGCCCATTGCCTCTGGAACCCTTGGGATGCTCTTTTGTTGGAGGGTTGTCATAAACATGTGCTTTATCTACACCTTGATTCACAGTCTGAGGAGAGGATAAAACAGTCATGTCTTCACAAGTCTGTATCCCTGTAAATAAGCAGCAGCATTGCTGTGGTGGGTAGTGAAAATTGAGTGTTGATTTTAAGCAATACTATTTTGGACTAAGGAAAGTATAAGTGTCCCCCCACTCTGGGGCTATTTTGCCTTCTCCTGCTTCCTAGGATGCATAGAAAACTGATGTTCACAGGCTACTGCTTGTGTCTTGTCTATTGTATGGAAAAAGTAAGTTCTTACAGAGGCTTTGCGTCCAGTGGAACTGGAGTGACTGATTCATCCTGGTCTGCCCAGGACTGTGCCTATTTTAACACCAAAAGTCTTGACCCAGGAAACTCTTCAGTCTCAGACAAATCAGGACGGTTGGTTACCCATCCTGAATAAATAGAACCGTATATGGCTCTGGTCAAAGTGTATGGAACTAACAAGATTTATGAGGTCTAGCATTTTTTATTCTTATTTTTTTTAAAGATTTTATTTATTTATTTGACAGAGAGAGACACAGCGAGAGAGGGAACACAAGCAGGGGGAGTAAGGAGAGGGAGAAGCAGGCTTCCTGCTGAGCAGGGAACCCGATGCAGGGCTCGATCCCAGGACTCCGGGATCATGACCTGAGCCGAAGGCAGATACCTAACGACTGAGCCACCCAGGCACCCCTCTAGCATTTTTTAAACATTTTTTTAAAATTTAAATTCAACTTAATTAACACATAGTGTATTGTTAGTTTCAGAGGTAAAATTTAGTGACTCATCAGTTGCATATAACACCCAGTGCTCATGCCATCAAGTGCCCTCCTTAATGCCCATCACCCAGTTACCCCATCCTCCAAACCCCCTCTCCTCCAGCAACCCTCAGTTTGTTTTCTATAGTTAAGAGTCTCTTATGGTTGTCTCCCTGTTTTGGTCTTATTTTTTCTTCCTTTCCCCTATGTTCATGTTTTGTTTCTTAAATTCCACATATGAGTGAAATCATATGTCTTTCTCTGACTTATTTCGCTTAGCATAATACCCTCTAGTTCCATCCATGTCATTGCAAATGGCAAGATTTCATTCTTTTTGATGGCTGAGTAATATTCCATTATATATATATGCTAGCATTTTAAAGAAACTTCCATATAACGCTAGGTGAATGTGTTCATCAGCAACCCATGCTGTAAAAATGAGACTTCCATTTCTAAAACATGAAGGGCTATCTTGTGAGGAATGATTGCTTAGAATAGGATATTGAATTAAACCATTATGAGATTCATTCAACAGATACTGAGTACCTACTATGTGCCAAGCACTTTTCTGAGTATTAGAAATAAATAAACAGAAAAAAGTCCTTTCAGAGAATAAATTTTCAGGAATACAATCAGAGGCAGGTTGGCATGCATCTTCTGAATGAATTGTGGGATAAATGAGCATAATGATCAAACCTTCCCAATACCAATTTGGTGAGGATGCCTGGGAAACCCATTAGCAAGATGTTTTCATGTTTTGATGATATATCCTATTTTCTAATCTTGATTGTGCATCCTATTAAGAAAAATGTTGGACATGGGACCTCAATATCTGTATATTTACAAATTATATACATGTTCTACTATACTGATAAACACATACACAAAATAGAGCCACACCCCTGAAATGTGTGCATTCAACTTTAGAGATGGCTAATGACCTATGTCAGTTCATAGATGACGTGATAGAGGCTTCTGTTAGAATGCAAAGAATACCTGTACAGTTCAGCAGACCACCTGCAAATTCACACACCGATTTCACCACAGTAAGTGTCTTCCTGGGTTTTCAGGACCTGTGTGACCATTGTCATTACCAAAACGTGCATTCCTAACAGTAGAGAGTTGGACCCTCTGGGGTCCTCCTAATATGTCTCTAAGTATTAGGGTATTACCAAGCAAACAAGAAGTGAGTGCTACCTTGGGAGCAAGTAAAGGCTGATAGTTATAAAGCCGCAGGTCAGCAGTTGGCAAGTCCACTGTCAAGGCTAAGGGCATGCTGGCACAATTTTGATAATTTGGAAGATGTTAATTATAGCACAGGGAAGAAACCCCCTGAAGCATCTGTGTTTTTTACAAGGGTTCTCTAATAGGTGAGTCAAAATAAGTGGGGGAAAAAAAAAAGACAGTACATTCTTTTTTTTTTTTTCTTTTTATTTATTTTTATTTTTTTTATTTTTTATTTTTTTATTCTTATGTTAATCCCCATACATTACATCATTAGTTCTAGATGAAGTGTTCCATGATTCATTGTTCGTGCACAACACCCAGTGCTCCATGCAGAACGTGC
>NW_027676990.1:0-381 GCF_054177405.1 Leptonychotes weddellii
TGGACTCTGAAAAACAAACAGGGTTCTAGAGGGGAGGGGGGTGGGAGGATGGGTTAGCCTGGTGGTGGGTATTGAGGAGGGCACATTCTGCATGGAGCACTGGGTGTTATGCACAAACAATGAATCATGGAACACTTCATCTAAAACTAATGATGTAATGTATGGGGATTAACATAAGAATAAAAAAAAAAAAAAAGAATTGCTCCCAGAGCTGTAGCTATATGGTTTTATATCTATTCATATTCCTTTACCTCTGTGTAGCTGAATATATATCAGTTATGGATATCTGCCCTGCACTTTGAAACCCAGAAAAAGCCCAAAAAAAGAGGAATAACTCTCTGTGAGCATATAAATGTCTGCCACTGAAATATTCTCTGGACC
>NW_027676991.1:0-381 GCF_054177405.1 Leptonychotes weddellii
GCTTGAACTCATGACCCTGAGATCGAGACCTGAGCTGAGATCAAGAGTCAGATGCGTAACCGACTGAGCCACCCAGGTACCCCATAACACTATCAAATTTTTTGTATTAAAAGTACTAAATTGTTAAGAATTAATATTTTAAATTATTAGATTTTGTTTTTTTTTTTTTGTATATGACATAGAATTCTTTTTTTTTTTTTTATTCTTATGTTAATCCCCATACATTACATCATTAGTTCTAGATGAAGTGTTCCATGATTCATTGTTCGTGCACAACACCCAGTGCTCCATGCAGAACGTGCCCTCCTCAATACCCACCACCAGGCCAACCCATCCTCCCACCCCCCTCCCCTCTAGAACCCTCAGTTTGTTTTTCAGAGT
>NW_027676992.1:0-381 GCF_054177405.1 Leptonychotes weddellii
CCTGGGTGGCTCAGTTGGTTAAGCGACTGCCTTCGGCTCAGGTCATGATCCTGGAGTCCCGGGATCGAGTCCCGCATCGGGCTCCCTGCTCGGCAGGGAGTCTGCTTCTCCCTCTGACCCTCCTCCCTCTCATGCTCTCTGTCTCTCATTCTCTCTCTCTCAAATAAATAAATAAAATCTTAAAAAAAAAAAAAAAAAGAAAGAGACCCTGTGAGTTTGGGAATTCAAATGTGTTGTAATTCAACGCCAGAAGGACTCACAAGACTCGGTAAATAATTATACTAGTGGCTAAATTTTCTTCCGGCAAAGGACACCTCGCAGAAGCAACAGGAGAATATGCACTGGTGGGGGATCCAGCGGGATCCGGCATAAGCCTGTCAT
>NW_027676993.1:0-381 GCF_054177405.1 Leptonychotes weddellii
TTAAATTTGAAATAATAAATATCATCATTTATTTTGAGCTTAGTTTGTGTGAGGCACAGTGATTAGCACCCAGATCTGCGTAGCTCCAAAGGTCTGTGCTCATCCAGTTCATCATTGCTGCCTATGTCAAAGGAGAAATGCTAGTCTTGGAACCTGGGTCTCTGTGATCAGAAAGCCCGGTCTTTTTTTTTTTTTTTTTAAAGATTTTATTTATTTATTTGAGACAGAGAGAATGAGAGAGACAGAGAGCACATGACAGGGGGAAGGGTCAGAGGGAGAAGCAGGCTCCCTGCCAAGCAGGGAGCCCGATGCGGGACTCGATCCCGGGACTCCAGGATCATGACCTGAGCCGAAGGCAGTCGCTTAACCAACTGAGCCACC
>NW_027676994.1:0-381 GCF_054177405.1 Leptonychotes weddellii
CGCCTGGGTGGCTCAGTTGGTTAAGCGACTGCCTTCGGCTCAGGTCATGATCCTGGAGTCCCGGGATCGAGTCCCGCATCGGGCTCCCTGCTCGGCAGGGAGTCTGCTTCTCCCTCTGACCCTCCTCCCTCTCATGCTCTCTGTCTCTCATTCTCTCTCTCAAATAAATAAATAAAATCTTTAAAAAAAAAAAAAAGAATTCTTGCTGTTGACACACACTCTTGAGCTGAAGAGTTGCCCGCCCCCCACCCTGCCCCACCCAGCCCCACCCGGGGTGAGACTTGGGCCGAGGGCTTGGAGTGGGGTGGGGCTGGACTTGGCAGTGAGATCATGGTCTCCAGCTGTGGGGAGGGGAGGCTAACAAAGGCCTGACAAATCCTG
>NW_027676995.1:0-381 GCF_054177405.1 Leptonychotes weddellii
TACATACATTCCTATGTTTATTTTTTTGTCTGTCACCTCCCACTAGATTGTAAATCCATGAAAGCAGAGAATTTCTATCATTCAGAATATATCTCCAGTGCCTAGAATAAGACCTGGCTGGGAGTAACTTTTTGGAGCTAAAATACTTGAACTTGCTCCTACTCCTAAAAGGCAGTTAAATATTTTTTTTTTTTTTTTTTTAAAGATTTTATTTATTTGACAGAGAGAGATAGCGAGAGCAGGAACACAAGCAGGGGGAGTGGGAGAGGGAGAAGCAGGCCTCCTGCCGAGCAGGGAGCCCGATGTGGGACTCGATCCCGGGACCCCGGGATCATGACCTGAGCCGAAGGCAGACGCTTAACGACTGAGCCACCCAGGCAC
>NW_027676996.1:0-381 GCF_054177405.1 Leptonychotes weddellii
GCCACCACCACCACCTGTTTTAAATATATTAATATTAAACTATGTTTTTACATCTAGTACAACAAATATCACAAGTCAATCTTTTTCTATTTTGTTTCTATTTTATCTTTTCTCAGCTCTACTCATGAATTTATTCTTCTAGATGAATCTTAATTTTACTTGAACATGTTTCAGAATAAATCCCACTGGGAATTTAAATGCAATTGCATTAACCCTGTAAGGAATGATTTTCATTTACTACATTCCTTTTTTCATGTAGCTATCAGTTTTTTTGGCTGTCTTCACATTGTTTGCAAAATTCTTTATAAGTCCATTTGGGTGCTTCATATTTTGTGTTACTATTATAAAAGGGAATTTATTTCCATTAAATATAATAACTTT
>NW_027676997.1:0-381 GCF_054177405.1 Leptonychotes weddellii
TTTTTTTTTTTAAAGTAACCCCCATCCAATGTGGGGCTCGAACTTACAACCTGGAGATCAAGAGTCGCACGTTCCATCGACTGAGCCAGCCAGGTGCCCTCTGGGGAGAGCGATTCTTAGTAAATGCAACACAGGTCCTGCTTGCTGGCACGGTGGCTCGACTTCTGGGCGTGGAGAAAGGGGGAGAGAGGACCGCTGGATTCCCAACCAGCAGCAGGGCAGGGCAGGGCGGGTGAATGAGGGGCATTTAAATAAACTTTAAGGACCCCCACCCCCTCCACCGACACCCTGGCCAGGCTTGGGATGGCTCTCCTGGGGAGCCTTCCCATGCAAGGGGGTGACGGCGGCCGATCACATTGATCTGTCTGCAGCTAATAGGAG
>NW_027676998.1:0-381 GCF_054177405.1 Leptonychotes weddellii
GCTACTGAAACAAATTTTCAATTGTATTTCAAAATCAAGAGAGATAACTTTAAAAGGAGGGTATGAGTATTTTTAAGTGTACAGAACAGTTTTGTTAAATATAGTCACCATGTTGTACAGCAGATCTCTAGCACTTTTTCATCTTGCCGTAACTGAAACTTTATATGCATTGAACAGCAACTCCTCATTTCCCTCTCCCGACCACCTCCCCACAGACCACATTTTCCTTATCCATTCATCCATCAATGGACCTTTAGGTTGTTTCCACGTCTTGGCTATTGTGAATAATACTACAGTGAATATGGGAGTGCAAGTACCTGTTTGAGATCCTGACTTCAATTATTTTGGATAAAAGCCCAGAAGTGAGATTGCTGCATTATA
>NW_027676999.1:0-381 GCF_054177405.1 Leptonychotes weddellii
CCTGGGTGGCTCAGTTCGTTAAGCGACTGCCTTCAGCTCAGGTCATGATCCTGGAGTCCCGGGATCGAGTCCCGCATCGGGCTCCCTGCTCGGCAGGGAGTCTGCTTCTCCCTCTGACCCTCCTCCCTCTCCTGCTCTCTGTCTCTCATTCTCTCTCTCTCAAATAAATAAATAAAATCTTTAAAAAAAAAAAATACAGATGAATTTTCTCTTAAACAGCATTGTATTTTTAATTATTGTTTTTACTACATTTAGACATAGCACACTTCTTGTATCAAGAAATGGATAAAACTCCTTAATTTACATATTTCTAACTTCATTCAATTTTATCAATCTCCAACTCTGAGCAAGGGGCTGTGTAGGATTTTAACATGTCGATCA
>NW_027677000.1:0-7680 GCF_054177405.1 Leptonychotes weddellii
CTCCAATAACTGATGCTCTGTGGTGGGTTGGGGTTCTGTATGCGCAGAGGGTAACCAAGCACAGCTCGGAGTCACCTCTTTCTTCCTGACAGCAGCCCTGCGAGGCAAATGTTTTCCCCGTGAAAAAGACGGAGTCTTAAGCAAGTAGATCTGTAATAATTGCCAGTTTTATTCCTCTGGCTAAGAGATCCAGAGGTAATTTGAAGTTTACATTTCTTTTTTATAGTTCTGTTGTCAAAAGTTTATTGTTTTACTGCCCTTCAAAGGTGATTGACAAGTTTTTTTGTGTCTGTTTATTTTCGTTTTTCTTTTTGTGACACAATACACACACATACACACACATATATATTCATTTTGTGGAAAATGAGAAGATGCAGATAGCCAAAAAAGAAATAAAATACAGATCACACAGAGGTTCACTGTTAACCTTTCGGTGTATAATAATTCAGACTTTTTCTTTTGCATTTTGTCATATATAAATGTACATATAAAGTGTGTATATGTATATACATATATACACACATATACACACACACTGTTTTGCAACTTACTATTTTCACTTTACAATATAAATGAGCATCTTCCCATGCAAATGAATGAAACATCCTTATTAAATGAGTGAGATGGTCAAAAGATGAGATGTTGGTAACAGGAGTCATATGCAAATCAAAGGAACACTGAAGGATAGGAGTAAAATGGTAGCAATATTTAGCAAGAAAATGCAGACAAAAAGAAGCCACTGGTGGTAATATTAATAACAGAAAATAGTTGAATTCAGGGGAGAAATGCATTAAATGGGATAAGGACGGTCCCGGGAATGCCTATGGTTAGAATGCAGAGCCCTAAATTTCTTTCTCAGACCCCTTATCTCTTCCAAACACCTTTCCATCTCATCTCCCTCCCTTGTCATTTCTTCATCTTTAAAGTGCCTATAGTCTATGTCCTCTTTAAATTCCTCGAGAGACTGAAGCAGCCTTTGCCTAAAATTCCCTTCTGTTTGCTGGCGTTCAAATTCTCCATAGGGGCGTTCTTCCTCTCTCTTTGGCACGCTGCACTTGGGCTTTCCTTCATTTTCTTTGCAGGGTTTTTGCATGATGTTGTTTCCAGCTTAAGTCCGGGGAGAAAATGTAGAGCAAATTGCTTCGTTTCTTTTGATTCAGGTTTGTCAGTTTCTCTTTGAAGCAAGATACTCGCCTAATCTCCCACCCCTGCCACACAGGTCCAGCCCTCTGAAGTTCGAGATGCCGCCCCTTCCTCCCGCACCCCCACCACTCCGCCTCCTTTCCCCTCCCTCTGCAACCCACCATTTCCCCAGCATACAAGGCTAATGGCCTCTCTGACGCGCGCGGGAGAAAGGGAGCTGACCGGTGGTTGAGCTGTGAGGCCGCAAATTTTACCCAGCTCCCGCCCTTCCCAACTCCCACCCTCAGAGACCTGGGCTAAGTGCCTCCCTCACACTCACCTGTGAGGATTCGGGATAGTTTCCTCTTTTTCTTGCCTCGAGATGTCTGTGAATACAGACCCTTGGACCTGGAGACAGAAAGGAAGGGGGCGGGGAGGAGGGAGCTCTCTGTGGATCCACCAGCCCCAGAGACAAGACACTCATCATCTTGAGTCCGGGATCCTCACAACCGTCGTCGCCCCAAATTTCCTACCTCCTGGTTCCCCCTCGTGTCCCTATCCCTTCCTCCTGGATCCCTGCCTCCACACCCCCCCCACCCCTCACCCTCTGGCCTAGTCATTGCGAGGGCTGTTGTCCCCTCGGCCCCCTCGGCCCCCCCGCCCCCCCCGCATGACCCACAGACAGGCACCGAATGAGAGGAAATATTTTCAAATTATGTCTAAATTTCTGCCTCCACCCCAGGATTCTAGCCGTTCCCCACACAACAGTCCACACCTCATTTCCTCAACGGAATTGGAGAAAGAGGAAGATAAACGGAAAGCTTGCCAATCTGAGAGAAGCCGATTATTTCTAAACTATCACTAAATCTGTGGGTGTCTCTCAGGAGACTTCCACCTACTCCCCCCACCGTCCTTTTAAAAAATACAATCATCTCCCAACGAGTTTGCAGGGATTTGGGCAAAGTGAGCCTGGCCCTATTCCAGTCACTAGATTCAGCCACTACCACCCCCAGGGGTCCCAGCGGTTTCCTCAAACCAACCTTCTGAGATTTAAGGAATTTAAGTCCTTCTCTTGGCCACAAGCACGAACGCCTACAGGACAGTAAGGGGCTGGTACCCAGAGGAGAAAGAAGCCCGGGAATATAAGGACTTCACGGCAGCTCCTGGTCACGTGAGGATTATGTCATCCTCCACCTCTGGTCCCCACTTTCCCCTCCCACCAGCTGTGCTGCAGAAGTGGAACGACTTTCCAACCTCCCACCTCCCCACGACACCAGGCCCTGTCACTCACTTTTGTCACTGCTAATTCCAGAGGTCAAGAGTGGCCCCTTCTCCCTGTGTCTGGAATTTGCCTTTCTCTGATTACCAGAGAAGCGCTGCATCTTCCTATAGTCATATTAACCACTGTTACTTGTTAGTGGTTGTGTTGAGAGGATTACTCATCCTCTTCTAAGCTAGAACAACAGGAATGTAGCTGTTTTCCCTCCACCCGCCCACCCACTCCCCAGTCACAAATAGCCACCATTTGCCTTGCTGTTCAATTCCTGAAATCAAATTAGAGGGGGTGGGGTAAATTAGGAAAGGAAGTAATGATTGAGATTGTGGTTTTTTACTATTGTTCTGATAATTTCCTACTCTTCCATTTTTTCCATCAATTTATTATATTCTTTTATTAATCAGAAATAAAATAACAATAAAAAAGCCCCAGGATAAGAGGGAAAAAAGACCCAGCCACCTGTTTCTGCTGCTGAGTCATTAGATAAATATAGACCCTCCAGGCAGACACATTTTTGGAAGTTTAAAACATACAGGGCAACTGGAGGCTACTACCCTTCTGAGGAGCCCCTAGGCAAGTGAAGCCCTTTCGTTAGGTGAACTACCGAGGCCATAATCCAACAGCACTTTGCCCTTAGACTTTCAGATCTCAAAAATCAGTCATAAAACTGCTAGTTTGATCTCAGTATCATGCTCTCTCAGTTTGTACTATGCAGTTTTATTTCTTTATTTCCTGTATCCAAAAGATCCCACCTTTCCTCAATACTCTTATTGAGAATCAAATAGTTTTTCATTTCTCCCAGACACCGTCATCTTATTTATGTTTTCTTAGACCTCATTCAGCCACACTGAGGAATTAGGACTAACAGAAACTGGCCATATTACCAAATTTTTTGTTGTTAAGGATTTTGGTACTAATCTAAGTGGATTAGTTATTGTTGATATGTTAGTTTGAAACATATACAACAGAAAGAGGAATGTGTTCTTTTTAAATATTTATTTAAATTAATTTAATTAACATGCTGTATTATTAGTTTCAGAGGTAGAATTCAGTGATTCATCACTTGCATACAACACCCAGTGCTCTTACTTCAAGTGCCCTCCTTAATACCCATCACCCAGTTACCCCATCCCCCCACCCACCTCCCTTCCAGCAACCCTTAGTTTGTTCCCTAAAGTGTCTCTTATGGTTTGCCTCCCTCTGTTCCTATTTTATTTTTCCTTCCCTTCCTCTATGTTCATCTATTTTGTTTCTTAAATTCCACATATGAGTGAAATCATATAGTATTTGTCTTTTTCTGACTGACTGATTTACTTAGCATAATGCCCTCTAGTTCCATCCATGTCGTTGCTAATGGCAAAATTTCATTCTTTTTGATGGCTGAGTAATATTCCATTATATATATGGTGTGTGTGTGTGTGCATATATATATATATGAATATTGGTTATATATGTGATATCTTTATCCATTCTCTACATATAATATATATTGGTATATATATTACACATGTATAATAGATATATCAATATCTATCTCTTATATATCTATATGTCTATATCTATATAGAATGGATAAAGATACCACATCTTCTTTATCCATTCATCTTTCAATGGACATCTGGGTTTTTTACATATTTTGGCTATTGTGGACATTGCTGCTATAATCATTAGGGTGCATGTGCCCCTTCGAATCACTATGTTTGTATCTTTGGGGTAAATACCCAGTAGTGCAATTGCTGGGTCACAGGGTAGCTCTATTTTTAACTTTTTGAGGAACCTCCATACTATCTTCTAGAGTGGCTGCACCAGTTTGCATTCCCACCAACAGTGCAAGAGGGACCCCCCCTTTCTCTGCATCTTCACCAACATCTGTTGTTTCCTGAGTTGTTAATTTTAGCCATTCTGACAGATGTGAGGAGGTATCTCATTGTGGTTTTGATTTGGATTTCCCTGATGCCAAGTGATGTTGAGCATTTTTTAATATGTCTGTTGGCCATGTGTATGTCTTTTTTAGAGAAATGTCTGTTCATGTGTTCTACCCATTTCCTGACTGGATTTTTTGGGGGGGTTTTGGGTGTTGAGTTTGATAAGTTCTTTATAGATTTTGGATACTAGCCCTTTATCTGATACAACATTTGCAAATATCTTCTCCCATTCTATAGGTTGCCTTTTAGTTTTGTTGACTGTTTCCTTTGCAAAAAGAAATGTGTTCTTAAAACTTATGAAAAGTTGCCACTGACCAGTTTGATGTAAATTATTCCAGAAAATACTTAAAAGAAAGAGAAGAGGTCTTAAGAGTGCAGCATTGTTGTCGCAGTTATTACAAAATGCTAAGTTGTGATAAAAGCATAAGATTTATTGACAGGGTGGAGAATTCCTGAATCCTCTGTGAACAGCTTTTCATGCAGATGGTTAGACTCATGGTTTTCAGCTGGCTGGAAGGATCCAGGTGCTGAAGATTTTAGCATTGTGGTAAGACGCATAGCTTTGAGCAGATCCGAGTTTGAATTAATTGCATTTACTTACGTATTGTATAACCTTGGATCTAAAACTTGGATATTAAAACGTCCCTGTGTCTCATCTATAAAAGGAGGCTAATGCTTCATAGAGCTGTTGGGATTAAATGATATAATTTATATAAAGCATTTAGTACATGACTGAAAAATACTAAGTGCTCCAATAAATGACAGGTCTTAATGATTACCTCCTAAAGATCTCGGGAATCCTTCCAGTTTTCACTCTAGCTCTACTGCCACTCCCCTAATGCAAACAGCCATAAACTTCGGGACAGCCACAACATTTACTGGTCTCTTTGCCTTACATCTTGCTATTTTCCAATAGGATGATAATTCCAAGTAACAGATATGATCATATCACTGCCCTGAATTATTTTATTTCATCCTCCAACAATCTTACTAGATAGGAACGTCTTTAGTTGATCTTCTGAACATTTCATGGAATACATCTCCATTTCCTTTTTAAAGATTTATTTGTTTATTATTTTAGATAGAGAGTGAGGAGGAAGGGCAGAGGGAGAGGGAGAGAGAGAATCTCAAGCAGACTCCCTGCTGAGTGCAGAACTATGGGGCTCTATCTCACAACCCTGAGATCATGACCTGAGCCTACCTGAGCAGAAACCAAGAGTTGGATGCTTAACCAACTGAGCTACCCAGGTGTCCCTACATCTCCATTTCTTTTTGTTTCTTTTTTTTTTAAAAGATTTTATTTATTTATTTTGACAGACAGAGAGAGGGAGCACAAGCAGGGGGAGGGGCAGGCAGAGGGAGAAGCAGGCTCCCCCTGAGTAAGAAACCCAATGCAGGACTCGATCCCAGGATCCTGGGATCATGACCTCAGCCGAAGGCAGATGCCTAACCGACTGAGCCACCCAGGCATCCCTCTACATCTCCATTTCTAAGTAAAAGCTTGTATGAAAATACATGCAAATGCAAGCAAAGTAAGATATTGAGTTAGATTTGACTTGTTTGCCTAGTATTGACTGATGGGACTCACAAGTGAGGACAAAGAGGCATTATGTATCATAAAAAGAAACTCCAACAATTGGGAACAGATACCTTCAAAAAAGCTTGCCAAAAGGCATCCAAGCCAGCTCTACTACCTACAACAATCATCCTAGTCTTCCCTCCCCCAAGTCATTATAAGGAGACAGGTAAGGCTAAGAGGTAAAGAAATGTGGGAACCATTGACTTTGCAGGGAGGTCATTGTTGTTCATAATAACAACAACAGTGATACTTACAACTTTTTTAATACTTCTTATGTACTGCCTAATTCTTCTAAGCACTTTTCATATACTAACTAAATTAATACTTATAATGTTATTATTAGGAAACTAAGGAGTACAGAGGTTAAGTAGCTTGCCCAAAGTCACAGAGTAAATAGTGGATATAGAATTTTTTTTATTATGTTATGTTAATCACCATAGATTACATCATTAGTTTTTGATGTAGTGTTCCATGATTCATTATTTGCGTATAACACCCAGTGCTCCATTCATTACGTGCCCTCTTTAATACCCATCACCAGGTTAACCCATCCCCCCCACCCCCCTCCCCTCTAGAACCCTCAGTTTGTTTCTCAGAGTCCATAGTCTCTCATGGTTCGTCTCGCCCTCCAATTTCCCTGTGGATATAGAATTTTAACTAAGGTACTATGACTCCAGGGTTGGTACATGGTGAAAGTCAATTCTATCACTTTTTCATGGATGAGAGCAAGAGTATAGATTCTTCCCTCTTTTAAACCAAGTGGAGGTGGAAACTCCAAGAGAATCACATACAGAGAGAGGTCTGTGAGAAGGGGATACTGCTGTACAATCCCAGTTAGATCACTGTGTATCCTGTTGATCCAAAAGAGATGGCAAGGTGAAAATAGAGACATAGTGTACTCCTACCTTTGCTATGGCAGGATGGGTGAATTTTCCTGTGGGTTAGGTGGACACCTGGCTGACTTGCTGGTTCCTTTTCCAATATGACTTTACATCGGGTGAAGGAAATCTATAAGCAACCTGTTCTAGAATTGTACAAAATATGCTAAAATAAACCAAATGACAAAAGTTATGGGCAGACTGGGATCAGGCATATACTCCTGCTTTGAAGAACCAGATAACTAGACAAATATATCAAACAACTACAGTTGTTTTCAGACTCTGTACAACTGAAAGCACAATGGTGTGGTCCCTGACAGAAGAGAAAGAATCAGGGTGAGATCTATGATTGCTTTGGACTTTGACTAATGGTACCCACTTGTACTGACCGATTTAAGGGATAAATAGACAAAAATAGTAAGAAATTTTGATATACCACTTTCAATAATAGAATAAGTAAGCAAAAGTTAAAGGAGATGGAACCTACCAGCTAGACCTTATTATATATATGCCATATGCTAAGCAATTAAAAAGCTTCAATAGAATTTTTAAAAGATTGACACTATAAAAAGTATATTCTGTGATCACAACAGAGTGAAATTAGAAATTAATAATGGAAAGAAATTTGGACGAATGGATAAAGAAACTGTGGTCCATATATACAATGGAGTATTACTCAGCCATCAAAAAGGATGAATACCCACCATTTGCATCGACATGGATGGAACTGGAGGGGATTATGCTAAGTGAAATAAGTCAAGCAAAGAAAGTCAATTATATGGTTTCACTTATATGTGGAACATTAGGAATAGCATGGAGGACATTAGGAGAAGAAAGGGGGAAATGAAGGGGGGGAATCAGAGGGGGAGACGAACCATGAGAGACTATGGACTCCGGGAA
>NW_027677001.1:0-381 GCF_054177405.1 Leptonychotes weddellii
GACACAGCCCTGGGGACCAGGTCTTCTCATAGCTGATACAACATGGGGACCAGGCTCCCTCACACATGACACAGCCCTGGGGATCGGGTCCCCTCACACGTGACAACCCAGGGCCCGGGCCCCCTCACACGCGACACAACCCGGGGGCCGGGCGCCCTCACACGTGACACATCCCGGGGGCTGGGCCCCCTCACACGCGACACAACCCGGGCCCGGGCCCCCTCACACGCGACACAACCCGGGGGCCGGGCCCCCTCACACGCGACACAACCCGGGGGCCGGGCCCCCTCACACGCGACACAACCCGGGCCCGGGCGCCCTCACACGCGACACAACCCGGGCCTGGGCGCCCTCACACGCGACACAACCCGAGGACTGGAT
>NW_027677002.1:0-381 GCF_054177405.1 Leptonychotes weddellii
GACCTTGGACGAGTACTTTACCCTCTCTGGGCTTCAGTTTTCTTAGCTATTAGATGAGAAATTTGTACTAGTGAATCACTATCATTCTGCGTTTCTATGATGACAGAAGTCTCAACAGTAGAGGTTGGAGAACTTTAAAGAAAAAAACCTTATTATTCCAGATTATATTCACCCAGGCTAGCTTTTTTTTTTTTTTTTTAAAGATTTTATTTATTTATTTGACAGAGAAAGACACAGCGAGAGAGGGAACACAAACGGGGAGTGGGAGAGGGAGAAGCAGACTCCCTGCCGAGCAGGGAGCCCGATGCGGGACTCGATCCAGGGACTCCAGGATCATGACCTGAGCCGAAGGCAGTCGCTTAACCAACTGAGCCACCCAGG
>NW_027677003.1:0-381 GCF_054177405.1 Leptonychotes weddellii
GGAGCAGCAGCGTGGGGTGGGCCTGAAGCATGATGCTACTGTCTGCCGCTGGGGGCACGGACCGCCCTGGGTCCCCATGAGGACACGAATCCAGCCTTGTAAAGTTACCGTGAGGGTTAATATGACTCCTTCAGGAACTGAGGAGTGGGGGTCATCTCTGCCCCCGGAGGGGGCACTGAAGGGGCTTGGAAACCTTTCCAGGCTCGAAACCCTGTAAGGGGAAGAGCTGGGACTTGAAGTAGGTCTGTCCCGACTTCGACCCTCAGCTCTTTCCATGGTGACACTCAGACCCTGTCCTTCAAGAGACCTGGGGGAACGGGAGGGGCTAATCATATATATCTATTTCTCAAAACCACAGTACAATGAGTGTGAATGAGTGTA
>NW_027677004.1:0-381 GCF_054177405.1 Leptonychotes weddellii
CTAACCGTGACCATGACACTGGCCTGGGTCGCTTCGATTTCTATGCCTGAACAAGAACACGACTTGTGATACAAGGTGGGGCGCACTACAAATTCTCCACGAATGCAGAAAGGATTCATGGCAGGAGGAACCACCAATGTGGGCCTAATAGCATAATGCAGTGAAATCCAGCCCATTGATCCACCATGCGCCTAGTTAACAAAACCAAACCCTAAACCTGCACTTCCTCCTAAACTCGCCCTCGACTGAGGCAGTCTCCACACTGCCACGAGATTGACGTGTTCGAGCTCCCATACAGTAACCATAATCCTAATGTTGCCTTGAGCAATGACTGTGCCCAAAATCTAGCCTGAGGGAGCACAGCATTTGGTTCACATCACC
>NW_027677005.1:0-381 GCF_054177405.1 Leptonychotes weddellii
TGGAGTCAATTTTTGCTTATGATGTAAGGTAAGAACATAATTTCATTTTTCCCATATAGATAACTATCTATTTCCAGCATTATCAATTGATTATGTCCCCTTTCCATCCTGAAATACAATAGTAACCTCTAATATGCAGCAAGTTTCCACCTATGGATGGATCTGCTTCTGAAGTGCTTCTGATCTATTTCTTCTCTGCGTTTCTGTCTGTGCATAACTCCCACAGAGTATTAATTTGCATGTCTTTTCAAAAGTGTGGCTACTAAAAAATTGGAAATTACATATGTCGCCTCCATTATATTTCTATTTTACGGTGTTGATGCAGATAGCCATAGTAACTGCCTCTTTCTTTTTTTAAAAGAATTTTTTTTCTATTCTTGC
>NW_027677006.1:0-381 GCF_054177405.1 Leptonychotes weddellii
TTCAATTTAAAAAAAGAAAAAAAAAGGGGGGGGCAGAGTGATAAATTTGGTAGCAACTGGTACTGAAGTTGTGGTTAGAACCTACTGAAGCTTAAAAGGTTGTTAGACCAGGGGCGCCTGGGTGGCTCAGTTGGTTAAGTGACTGCCTTCGGCTCAGGTCATGATCCTGGAGTCCCTGGATCGAGTCCCTGGATCGAGTCCCGCATCGGGCTCCCTGCTCGGCAGGGAGTCTGCTTCTCCCTCTGACCCTCCCCCCTCTCATGTACTCGCTCTCTCTCATTCTCTCTCTCTCAAATAAATAAATAAAATCTTTAAAAAAAAAAAAAAGGTTGTTAGACCATATCCTTCTCCTTCTTAATTAAAAATAGAGAAATAAAGATT
>NW_027677007.1:0-381 GCF_054177405.1 Leptonychotes weddellii
AGCTAGTTTCTAAGCCACAATGTTTGGAAATAGCATTTGATTAGGAGAAGCCTGAGAATTTCTTCTGAAACCAGTAAACAGGTTTCAGGACAGAAACTTCTTTTTTTCTTTGAGATAACAGAAAGGTGTTCAATCATGGGTTTGTTTTAAATATTTCTACCCCTATTTTCTCTTACACTGTTTCTTTTTTTTTTTTTTTAAAGATTTTATTTATTTATTTGAGAGAGAGAGAATGAGAGACAGAGAGCATGAGAGGGAGGAGGGTCAGAGGGAGAAGCAGACTCCCTGCTGAGCTGGGAGCCCGATGCGGGACTCGATCCCGGGACTCCAGGATCATGACCTGAGCCGAAGGCAGTCGCTTAACCAACTGAGCCACCCAGG
>NW_027677008.1:0-381 GCF_054177405.1 Leptonychotes weddellii
AATTGCAAAGAAGTAAAAGAAAAATAAAAAAGTTTTTTTGGCAAATCCAAGAAATCATTACCAAGACTGATGTCAAAGAGTTTACCCCTTATTTCTTGTAGAAGTTTATGGTCAGGTCGTACATTCAAGTCATTAATTCTTTTAAGTTAATTTTTTGTGGATAGTGTAAGATGTGCATAATTTCTTTTTTTTTTTTTTTAAAGATTTTATTTATTTATTTGAGAGAGAGAATGAGATAGAGAGAGCATGAGAGTGGGGAGGGTCAGGGGGAGAAGCAGACTCCCTGCTGAGCAGGGAGCCCGATGTGGGACTCGATCCCAGGACTCCAGGATCATGACCTGAGCCGAAGGCAGTCGCTTAACCAACTGAGCCACCCAGGCG
>NW_027677009.1:0-381 GCF_054177405.1 Leptonychotes weddellii
ATTCCACATATGAGTGAAATCATGTGGTATTTCTCTTTCTCTGACTTATTTCACTTAGCATTATACTCTCTAGATCTATCACTGTTGTTACAAATGGCAAGATTTCATCATTTTTATGACTAAATAATATTCCATTCTGTGTGTCTGTGTGTGTGTGTGTGTGATATAATATATATCACATCCTCTTTTTTTTTTTTTTAAAGATTTTATTTATTTATTTGAGAGAGAGAATGAGATAGAGAGAGCATGAGAGTGGGGAGGGTCAGGGGGAGAAGCAGACTCCCTGCTGAGCAGGGAGCCCGATGTGGGACTCGATCCCAGGACTCCAGGATCATGACCTGAGCCGAAGGCAGTCGCTTAACCAACTGAGCCACCCAGGCG
>NW_027677010.1:0-381 GCF_054177405.1 Leptonychotes weddellii
GTTAATACATCATTATGTTTCCTCTTGCCTTTTTCCCCCACTCTGACCTGAGCTCCATAAGAGTGGGAAAGTGGGTGGTGATTGCAGAAGAGTAGTAGAGAGAGAACAAAACACAACAAAACCCTGCTACAATAACTGGACTTATTCATTACTTTTTTTTCAATAGCACAAAAATTGTCCACCTTGTACTTCCCATTTACGAGTGTTTTCATCTGTGTGAGCTCATGCATTTCTCTTAAGCCTCAGATTGATTAGGAAACGTGTTTTATTTTTTATTTTTTCATTTTTTTTTTTTTTAAATTTTATTTATTCATTTGAGAGAGAGCACGAGAGGGGGGAGGGTCAGAGGGAGAAGCAGACTCCCTGCCGAGCAGGGAGCCC
>NW_027677011.1:0-7680 GCF_054177405.1 Leptonychotes weddellii
CCCAAAAAACAAATAATCAAGTCAAAATATGGGCAGAAGACATGAACAGACACTTCTCCAAAGAAGACATACGAATGGCTAACAGACACATGAAAAAATGTTCATCATCATTAGCCATCAGAGAAATTCCAATCAAAACCACATTGAGATGCTACCTTACACTAGTTAGAATGGCAAAAATTGACAAGGCAAGAGACAACAAATGTTGGAGAGGTTGTGGAGAAAGGGGAACCCTCTTACACTGTTGGTGGGAATGCAAGTTGGTACAGCCACTTTGGAAAACAGTGTGGATGTGCCTCAAAAAAATAAAAATAGAGCTACCGTATGACCCAGCAATTGCACTCCTGGGTATTTACCCCAAAGACACGGATGTAGTGAAAAGAAGCATATGCATATGCACATGCACCATATGCACCCCAATGTTCATAGTAGCAATGTCTGCAATAGCCAAACTGTGGAAAGAGCCGAGATGCCCTTCAACAGATGAATGGATAAAGAAGGTGTAGTCCATATAGACAATGGAAAATTACTCAGCCATCAGAAAGGATGAATACCCAACTTTTGCATCAACATGGATGGGACTGGGGGAGATTATGCTAAGTGAAATAAGCCAAGGAGAGAAAGTCAATTATCATATGGTTTCACTTATTTGTGGAACATAAGGAATAGCATGCAGGACATTAGGAGAAGGAAGGGAAAAATGAAGGACGGGGGAAATCAGAGGGAGAGATGAACCATGAGAGACTATGGACTCTGAGAAACAAACTGAGGGTTTTTGCGGGGGATAGGTTAGCCGAGTGATGGGTATTACTGCATGGAGCACTGGGTGTTATACGAAAACAATGAATCGTGGGTCACTACATCAAAAACTAATGATGTATTGTATGGTGACTAACATAATAAAATAAAATTAAAAAAAAGAGAATGTATGGGAAGTGCTTATCACTCCTATTTATAGATAAGAAATAACTTAGAACAATAAGGAATTTGGCCAGCATTGTAAAATCAATAATATCACAAACAGTATTTAAACCTAGGCAGTTTGACCATAGAACACAGATTTCTGAATATTAGGATATATAATTAGTGTATCTGAGCAAATGCTGTGTTACTTTGCCTATAATTACATTTCTCAGAAGCAAGATAGAATAAAAGCGGCTCTGTACTATCTGCTAATTCTGACCAATCAGTTGGAACTGGTTGGTTAACTAGAAGTTAAATGAGCCCAGGGACAAGAATAGACCTCACCACAAAGCACATACCATCAAAGGGGGTTTTGTGCCTTAGTCGTTACACATGGCTAATCTTGTCCCTCATTCTCTGCTGCTCCCAGACCTCTTGCTTACCAGTCTTGCCAGTATTTTCCTTCCATTTCTTGTCATTTGAATTGTTCCTTTGTCCCTTTCCATGGTTACAGATCTCCAGAAAATCTGGATTTTTACCAAGCTGAATGACCTTGCATGACCTTCAGGTTCTTCTGGACCCTCTGAGGGTAAACTGGACAGTCATGGAAGGAAAATGACTTATAATGACAATGGAGACAGTCAGTAAAATTATTTTCCAAAAAATCTGGAAAATAATTGACATAATCCCATGGCTTCAACTTTAAAAAAGAGACATCCCCTAAACGAAACAACCCCCAAAACTCTGACTTTGAGAAACAAATTGCTCCAATGAGGAGAAAATGGGAAACTACACAAAGAAACAGACAGTTACACGAGGTGTTCCACAATAAACTCAATTTGCCAGCAAAGCAACTCCCCTAGGATGTATTAAGCAAATGGAATACAGGTAAAGGTCACTGATGTGAAGGACGGATCCACCATGAGCAGGGAACAATGAAAAGATTCGAGATCATGAAAATGTAAGGACTAGAGAAATTATGTTGAAATAAGAACAAAATTCACTCATTGTGGTTGGTATCAAAAATGGATGGTCCAAGTAAAGTAGAAAGGCTCAGCCGACTCTTCATTTTGTCGTCTGTGTCAAAACTCGGGGCGCCTGGGTGGCTCAGTTGGTTGAGCGACTGCCTTCGGCTCGGGTCGTGATCCTGGAGTCCCGGGATCGAGTCCCGCATCGGGCTCCCTGCTCGGCAGGGAGTCTGCTTCTCCCTCTGACTCTCCTCCCTCTCATGCTCTCTGTCTCTCATTCTCTCTGTCTCAAATAAATAAATAAAATCTTAAAAAAAAAAAAAAAAAAAACTCATTTCAGTGTGCAAAGATTAGAGCATGCTTTTATATTAGAAACCAGGACCCCAGGAGAGAAAAGGAGTCTGTCCAAGAGAACGTTAGAGTTTAAGTGGAGTGGCTGAGGGGACCTGGGAGGAAGTGGCTGAATCACTGGCATGGCCCCTGTGGGACGTTATTAAAAAGAAGCACTGTAGAGTGAGAGCAATGTCTCGTGTGATTGTTCACAGGAAAAGGAAAGAAGCAAGCTGGCAGAAACTATGGATCTGTTAATTTGATGATACACAGAGCTGATCATCAACTCTATTATTTATAAGATCTTTGGGGATGGATGTTTATGAAGAGCTTATAATATAGTTTCACAAAATAACATGCAAGTCTGGATCCATCTTGGTCTGACATTGCTCTTAGATGGGTATTTAGTAATACTCTTTAGAAATGGTGCTTCTAAATTTTCAGCAAGGTGTAGATCAAGATTTTCTAGGATGACTCTTACAGTTGAGAAAGTGTAACATGGGGGCGCCTGGGTGGCTCAGTTGGTAAAGCGACTGCCTTCGGCTCAGGTCATGATCCTGGAGTCCCGGGATCGAGTCCCACATCGGGCTCCCTGCTCGGCGGGGGGTCTGCTTCTCCCTCTGACCCGCTTCCCTCTCGTGCTGTCTCTCATTCTCTCTCTCAAATAAATAAATAAAATCTTAAAAAAAAAAAAAAAAGAGAAAGTGTAACATGGGCTGTTTGTTGTCTTTTCACAATTGCTGGTGGGGCTAGCCACAAAGATGTGGATTACTGGGTTGAAGCCATTGGAAATGTTTCTGGTTGTATTGTTCTCTCCCTCATTCTAGACCACTCTAAGACTTCTATTCACATCTTGGGTAGGGGCATAATAATACTAACTGGAAGAGTAAAAATACATAATTAACAATAGATTCAGGATCTTTTCAATTTGAATGATAGACAAAACACATACAGAAATAATGGACTTAATGGAAAACTTCACTCAAAGTGAAAAATAAAATACCTTCCAATGTACATGATGACAAGAAAATTAGGAAATCTTAGCGCACAGGGAAGGACTTGGTGTTTTGGATAACAGAAAGTTCTTATGTGCCCAGGTGGCCCTGAGGCTGATGTCTAGACTTCATGAATAGGATCCACCTCATTCTCTGTCTAGGAAGCCCACATCCAGAATGATGGTTTCACTTCCATGAAATAATTTAAGTGGGCAGTGAGGAGTCTGCATGTTCCCAGGGTGAAGGATCTGGTAACCATGATAGTTGAGGAATGTTTGGAAGACTCCTGATCATCAGTTTGGCGGAGAGAAAAGTTAGAAAGTAAATAACAGCTATTTTCAAATATTTTAAATGCTACTGAATGAAAGATAGAGTAACTGATTTTGGTAATTTTTTTTATATACAAGTGCCAGCCCTGATTGATGGGTAGTGCCAACGATAAGGACCTGTATTGCGATCTCTAAGTTTTAATCAGGCCTCATTTGGTAGAGACAGGAAAAAACAAACAAAAGGAAAGAAACAAAACTAAAATGAATTAAATAGATCTACCAAAAGCAGGGACCAGGTTTGCTAATATGCCATTAGTGATGTATAGTTCCATCCATTTATTTATAATATCAAATACTGTGCAGAAAAGTAGTTTTCAGACTATATATAATAAACACCATCCCTTTAATTATTTGTTAACATGTTAGATCTGCCCCAGAATGCAAAAAAGAGTTGGGGCAGTTGCCAGCTTAGTAGGTTTTTACATAGGATCCTTTAGCCTGTGAGCTTCATTGATTCCAAGTCTCTGATGCTTGTCATTATAACACAGAATACTTTGATGAAAGCATTTTTCCAAGTTGGGGGTAAGGTATCGCATTGATTTTCATGGTTACTAGAAAAGACACTTTTGCCTGAGATGTTGCTTCTATTTCCTGTGGAACATGGACCATATTTCCAGTTGTAGCCTGGTGGTTATTTCCAGTGATTTCCAGCAGGGAAGGCCATGCCAGATTCCTCTGATGACCATTGCAGCAGAAATGGCTAAGCACACGGACGGACCGCACTTTCACAGTGTGAGGCTTGAGACTGTATCTGCACAAGAGCTGTATGTAAGGAGATAAAGGGTGATCTTCTTTGCCATACATTCCAGCCCTGAACCATGCTGTGTTGGAGCTTGCTAGTCTGAATTCTCTGCCAGAACCTTTGAGACAGGATGCCATGAGGGGAGCTGGATGACCCTGTGTGCAGATACAGTAGCTAGACTCCAGGCAAAGTGAGGCCCATGTGCACCAGAGTAGGTTTTCATCAAGTTTAGCCCACACTTAATCACCATCATTGTATTACTACTGGGGTCTCCCCAGGCTCTGCAAATTACCAAGGGCTTGTTCTAATTTACGATCTGTGCTGTGCGATGGTACACATCTCCCTGGGCTGGAGAACTCAGCACTGAGAATACTGACCCAACATCTACTCATCAGGTACCTTATAATCCATCAGGGAAGTTTTATGATCCCCATGCTCCCTTAATTATTTTCTTCTGTTTATCTTCCCTGTGGTAGTTTGCACTGAACCCAACAGAGAACACACAGACTAGATGAGGTGGTACATTTGTAATCCAGTTCTCCTGCTGTAGAAACTGACATTAATCCTTTGATAACATTTATATCATTTAGATTTTTTCACACATCATAACGCATCATCTCCTCCACTTTGTCACCTTTTTAATGTGTAGTATTTGAGATGTCAGTGATAGATCGAGATGTCTCTCACACAAAGAACATGACCTTTTTTTATTAGATTGTTTTGCTAGTATTTGAAATAAGTTTGCCTTTGCTATATTATAATGACCTATGAGGAGTTGAATTATTTTGTACATATAATATCATGGTGACATTCATATAGTAAAACGGCTAGATGACATGATTCAAAATAATATTTTAGACCATATTTTTTTCATAGTTCTTAGAGAACAAAATGAGAAAGTATTCTTCAAATGCCTGGTATTTTATGATAGATCCATGTAAAACATTTTTATAGCCGATTATGGTAATGCTTGCTTACATTACAGCAGAAAGATGGTATTAGAACAGGAAGTTTATGCCCCCCACCCCTGATCTTTGCTATATAATCTCCCATGTAAAATGTAGGCTGTAGGATACCAGGGAAGGTAAAGTGTTTGGAAACAGCCCATGCTAATCTTCACATGTTACGTATGCACCACCAGTGGCTGGGAGATAAATGTCATGATACTCTCCCCAGCCACAAGCACTTCTGTCTATATTTCTGAATATTATCTAACAATACTCATTTAATCCTCAGGAAATAGGGCATAGGATGTAAAGGTTAATAGGATGCAGGTCTTCTTTTTTCAGGAATTTATAATCAGAGGAATAAATAAGATAAATACCAAATACCTTTGACAAAAAGTTGAGATTAATGAATGGCAACAGAGAGAAAGCTGGGGCAGGAGCGAGAGAGGCTGGTAGAGGGAGTGCTATGAGGGAAGCCACATTGAGGAACAGGTGGATTTTCAACAAGCAGAAAGGGAATAAATTCATCCAAGGAACTAAGATGCAGAGCAGTGCAGGAGGTGATCTAGATGCCACAGGAAGTTCAGTCTACCTGCACAGACCATGTCCTGGGAAGTATTCTTTGTAGTCACAGGACGATGAGGGTATTGCACTCATATGGCAACACGTTCATGGAAACGAAGCCATCTCCTCGTACAGACACCTCCTCTAGGTTGGGCACAGGCTTGATGCTGGACTATGGAGCAAGACACCACTCTCAGAACTCATAATCTAAGAGCGGAGATAAATAGGTGAGAAAAATTATGTTTCTACTTGCTGAATTCACAACACAACAAAACAGCAAAATATCTAGAAGTCTGGGTATTGTAAATGGATGGTAGAAATAGATTCTTCTATTGCAGGGAAACCTAAAATAAGGTAGATCTTTGAGGTGCACATAAATGGGCAGTAATTCCTTTAGGGTGTGTATGCAGAGGGCAGATTTGGGCTTAGTTAGGAGGGGCGCATAGACGTATTACAGGCAGACGAGTTTAGGAAGGAAATTTCAGGCTTGGGGAAAATGATAGAATGATTATTTGGGGAACCACATAAAGAGGGACAGATGAAGGATTTCTGAAAGCCCTAGAGACTACCCAAATCCTGAAATTTTATTTACATTAAATATGGTTTAAAATAATTGCCCTTGACTAAGATGTGTCAACAAAGATTTGATGCACATGTATTTTGTGGTGAGCATTGGGCCCTCCTCTGGTGTACTAATGTAAAAATACTATGTGGCTCATGCAAGTGCCATACTCACGCATCATTGGAAATGTTTGTGTGCTGTCCAAGGTACCAAATATTCTCTGACTTAGGCAAAGTTGCTGAGCACTGCCCCTAGAGATTGCACGTGCAGAAGATAAAAATTTTGTCTGTCAATAGTCAGATGTGTTCCTTTAATATATACAGATTTGAAGATTTAAATCCATCCATTCAGTAGTGTTTAATGCCAGCAAGTTTTCCCTGCATATAAGTGGATCTGAGCCATGTGACATTTCATGACTGGTAATACTCAAGAAGAGCTTGTACATTGGCTTTGGAATCCACTGCCAAATAACCTTGCCCTTAGCCCAAAGCCAGTGTTAGTGCCTGGGATGGACAGAATGAAAGAAATTGCATGTCTAATTCTTATACAGGTCCTGGGCATTTATAATGATTATTTTATTTTCAGCAATGAGTATCAGTAATCACAAAGCAAATACAAAGGTTGAATATTTGGTTTGTAGATTTTCTAAAAATGTATACATGTATTTAGTTTTAATCCCCAGGTCAATATTAGTATTAGTACAGATACAAACCAACATAGTGCAAGAGTGACCTTACAGTAGTGAGCTCTAAGGGGGGGGCGGAGGGATTGTGTGTGTATGTGTGTGAATGTGACCTCATGGGAGGAGAGAGAGCCAGCTTTACAGTTCCTGTTAATGGCATGATTCCACTCTGTGTAGGGCACACCTATCCCATGGAAGATATCATGTCCAACATTTCTGTTTTCTTCTCTGTTTTTTAGAGATAGAGAAAAAGAGAAAGAGCGGGGGCGGGGGTGGAGGGGCAGAAGGAGAGGGAGAGAGAGAAGTCCAAACAGACTCCATGCCCAGAGCAGAGCCTGAGTTGGATCCTCAACTGACTGAGCCACCCAGGTACCCCTTGTGTCCAACATTTCTACTGGTATAGTGGGTTTCTACAGAATAAGTGAGAAAAATGGACCTTTGTTAAATTTCCAAATCACAGAATTCATTTTTTTTTTATTCTTATGTTAATCCCCATACATTACATCACTAGTTCTAGATGAAGTGTTCCATGATTCATTGTTCGTGCACAACACCCAGTGCTCCATGCAGAACGTGCCTTCCTCAATACCCACCACCAGGCCAACCCATCCTCCCACCCCCCTCCCCTCTAGAACCCTCAGTTTGTTTTTCAGAGTCC
>NW_027677012.1:0-381 GCF_054177405.1 Leptonychotes weddellii
GCAGTTTCGTTCACTGGCCGTCTCAGCACAGGGTTGTAGACATTTAAATATTGCAGCTCTTAATATGAATTGTATACTTTAAAATAAGAAAGAAGAAGGAAAACAGTCATTTCAGAATAAGGGTCATTATTTTATTGAAGACTGTTTCATAACCAGTATTTAAAAATAACATTTTGGGGATTTTTATTCACTTAGCCAAATTAATATATCAGGAAATTAATCTTCTGCCAGGACTCCCACACCAACTAGAAGATACTCATTATTAATTATTTGGTGCATATTCTGTTGTTCTTTTTTCCAGTATATATCCTAATAAAATGCACAGATATTTATCTAAATATAAATTATATATTTTACAAACTTATGATCACTCTCTACATA
>NW_027677013.1:0-381 GCF_054177405.1 Leptonychotes weddellii
ATTCCACATATGAGTGAAATCATGTGGTATTTCTCTTTCTCTGACTTATTTCACTTAGCATTATACTCTCTAGATCTATCACTGTTGTTACAAATGGCAAGATTTCATCATTTTTATGACTAAATAATATTCCATTCTGTGTGTCTGTGTGTGTGTGTGTGTGATATAATATATATCACATCCTCTTTTTTTTTTTTTTTAAAGATTTTATTTATTTATTTGAGAGAGAGAATGAGATAGAGAGAGCATGAGAGTGGGGAGGGTCAGGGGGAGAAGCAGACTCCCTGCTGAGCAGGGAGCCCGATGTGGGACTCGATCCCAGGACTCCAGGATCATGACCTGAGCCGAAGGCAGTCGCTTAACCAACTGAGCCACCCAGGC
>NW_027677014.1:0-381 GCF_054177405.1 Leptonychotes weddellii
GCAGATTTCAAAGAACCAACATGTCAACCAAGTCACAAAATATGTGTATATTTAGCAGTTGGGTTCTTGAGTCTGATCAAGCTCGCTACGGCACAGTGCTGCTGCTATGGCTTGCTTTCCACGGACTAGAGTGCCAAGCATAGGACCTCACCATCTCTATCTCTCTTTAGCCCAGAAGAAACGGAAAAAGGACAGGAAGAAGCAGCGGCCTGCTGACGCTCCAGAGGACCTCCCCACGGCCCCAGGGCAGTCCATTGACAAGAGTTACCTGTGCTGTGAACACCACAAAGCAATGGTTGCGGGCCTTGCCCTGCTCAGAAACCCGGAGCTGCTCCTAGGTGAGGGACACTCCGCTGCCTGCCACAGGAGGGGGCGTGTAAG
>NW_027677015.1:0-381 GCF_054177405.1 Leptonychotes weddellii
GTGAGTCATATATTTCTAACATATTTTGATTGCACCAGCTGTTCTATTTTAAAAGACAGCCCTTTTCCCTTGATTGTGACGGCTTCACAGGTATATACTTATCTCCAAAGATACACCTCATCAAGTTGTATATGTTAAATATGTATAGCTTTTCGTATGTCAATCATTTATCAATGAAGGGATTTTTTTTTTTTTTTTTAAAGATTTTATTTATTTATTTGACAGAGAGAGACACAGCGAGAGAGGGAACACAAGCAGGGGGAGTGGGAGAGGGAGAAGCGGACTTCCTGCCGAGCAGGGAGCCCGATGCGGGGCTCGATCCCAGGACCCTGGGATCATGACCTGAGCCGAAGGCAGACGCTTAACGACTGAGCCACCCAG
>NW_027677016.1:0-381 GCF_054177405.1 Leptonychotes weddellii
CTCTGTCCCATCCTTCTCTCTCACGAAATGGTGGCCAGTGCACTGGAAACCCGAAGGACTGGGATGCTCAGTTGGAGTAGAAAGGGTGTTGGCCTGGAATTTGTCTTTCACTAATTGTTAACTGAGAGCCCTCTAGCCCTAAGCATAAAAAAATCATTGAGAAAAAGGTTCTCAGTCTTTTTAATACTTACAAGGTTATTATTACAAGTGAGTTTTCATTTACTCTGGTATTTGTCTCTAGGAGAGAAGCCATGTCTTATCTTATCTGACCAAAGTTAAGAGATCATGTTGAAACACCCATTAATGTCTTAGTGTTTATTTGTACCAGTTGCACGGAAATAAATACCACCAATTTACGTAAAACCATCTTTTTCTCAATGT
>NW_027677017.1:0-381 GCF_054177405.1 Leptonychotes weddellii
CCCGTGCCATTTTGTCACTGACTGTAGGGTGATCATACTTACCTAATGTTTACAAGAAAATCATTTTCAGCACATTTTATTTCATACAAGTAGTTTACAAACTCATACTTCATTTTGAATTTGTCACTGGTTTAAAAACTTACTTATGTAAAATAAATGACATATTTTATAAACTCAAAATGTTCTTTTTTTTTTTTTTAAAGATTTTATTTATTTATTTGAGAGAGCGAGAATGAGAGAGAGTACATGAGAGGGGGGAGGGTCAGAGGGAGAAGCAGGCTCCTCGCCGAGCAGGGAGCCCGATGCGGGACTCGATCCCGGGACTCCAGGATCATGACCTGAGCCGAAGGCAGTCGCTTAACCGACTGAGCCACTCAGGCG
>NW_027677018.1:0-381 GCF_054177405.1 Leptonychotes weddellii
TCAGTCGTTGAGCGTCTGCCTTCTGCTCAGGTCATGATCCTGGGGTCCTGGGATCGAGCCAAGCATCGGGCTCCCTGCTCAGCGGGAAGCCTGCTTCTCCCTCTCCCACTCCCCCTGCTTGTGTTCCCTCTCTCGCTGTGTCTCTGTCAAATAAATAAAATCTTTAAAAAAAAAAAAGTTAATTTTTTTTTTCCATTTTGCCAAACAAGAGGTTAACTATGGAACTCCTGACTGCCCTAATTTCATGTGGAACTGTCTTATGTAAGAGTGTTCAGTGAAGAACCAGAATATCTAAAGCAGAGAGGCTCTGAAGGAAGGTCAGGGCCAACTGGGAGAGGCCTCCTGTATAGAGCTCTTGGACACAGTTCTGCAGACAACGGG
>NW_027677019.1:0-381 GCF_054177405.1 Leptonychotes weddellii
TGGTGGGAGGGGGGAAGCAATAAGCCTGGGAGCCTCTGTGTGTTGGCCAAAATTGGGCAGAGAGCATTGCAACTCAGTATGCAGACTCTGATTCGATTCTGTTAAAACGTTAAGTCAGAACGTGTTACTCAAACTCATTCTGAGACAAAGCAAGTCCTTACAATAGCCAGCAAGGCCCTACATGATCTCCACTGCCCGGTCCATGGCCCTTCAGTACTTCTGACCTCACCTCTCACTCCCCTCCACCAGCTAACCTCCTTGATGCTTCAGGGAGCACAATCCCAGTTCTGTTGTAAAAAGAGGAACATGGGCACATACACGGGCCTGTTGAGAGAGCATCCCGGCTTTGGGATCATGTGTGACTGTTGTATCAGTGTTCAT
>NW_027677020.1:0-381 GCF_054177405.1 Leptonychotes weddellii
AGAACAAATATGTACAGAAAAAATTATTGGTGGCAATTTGCTGCATTGACCACGTAAGACCTAAGGAATCTATATGAGCACAACAGGATATTTTATACACAACAGGATTGAGGATACACCATATTTTACAAGTCCTTGTCTGTTTGAGATGGCATTACCTGTGAGTTCCTTGCACTTCTTTCTTTTTTTTTTTTTTTTTAAAGATTTTATTTATTTATTTGACAGAGAGAGAGATAGCGAGAGCAGGAACACAAGCAGGGGGAGTGGGAGAGCGAGAAGCAGGCTTCCTGCCGAGCAGGGAGCCCGATGTGGGACTCGATCCCAGGACCCTGGGATCATGACCTGAGCCGAAGGCAGACGCTTAACGACTGAGCCACCCAG
>NW_027677021.1:0-381 GCF_054177405.1 Leptonychotes weddellii
GGGTGGCTCAGTTGGTTAAGCGACTGCCTTCAGCTCAGGTCATGATCCCAGGGTCCTGGGATCGAGTCCCGCATCGGGCTCCCTGCTCTGCGGGGAGCCTGCTTCTCCCTCTCCCACTCCCCCTGCTTGTGTTCCCTCTCTCGCTGTGTCTCTCTCTGTCAAATAAATAAATAAAATCTTTAAAAAAAAAAAAAAAGAACTAGGCAAAAGAAAAATCCTTGCAGACAGTTTTCCCCACATCTAGACTCTCTTCCCAAGCAAAGCCTTAGCAGGACTCCAGGTTTGCTCTAGGTAGTACTTTATATTTTAGCAACGGAAGCACTTTGGAGCCTACTTTCTGTTTCAGCAGTACCTGCCTTGCCTTGGATGTTCACAGTGCTC
>NW_027677022.1:0-7679 GCF_054177405.1 Leptonychotes weddellii
AGTGGTGGGGGGTGGGAGGGATGGGGTGGCTGGGTGATGGACACTGGGGAGGGTATATGCTATGGTCAGCGCTGTGAATTATGTAAGACTGATGAATCACAGACCTGTCGCTCTGAAATAAATAATACATTATATGTTAAAAAAAAAGGAGGAAGGGAAGAATGAAGGGGGGGTAATTGGAGGGGGTTAGGAACCATGACAGACTATGGACTCTGAGAAGCAAACTGAGGGTTTTAGAGGGCAGCGGGGTGGGAGGACAGGTTATCCTGGTAATGGGTATTAAGGAGGGCATGTACTGAATGGAGCACTGGGTGTTATATGCAAACAATGAATCATGGAACACTACATCAAAAACTAATGATATAATGTATGGTGACTAATGTGATAAAATAAAATTTAAAAATAAAAATAAAAATAAAAAACATTAAGTGGGTCTCAATCAGTTATGGTTAAGCCCTTTTCAATCTATTACTTTTGTGATTGATCTCAGGGCCAGTGGTTCTGCATATAAGCCCTTCAAAAAGAGCAGGATTTTAGTTCCCTATACTTTTATGATTCTTTTGGTCTTAATCCCTACGTGATGATCAATACCAGATGTTTTGGGGGCTTATACTTTTTGTGCTGGCCTCCATGGTCTTGGCGCCTGATGTGCAGCACAGTCCCTTCACTCCTTAAAGAAGAGTTTCATATTTTTGGGATCCCTCCCGATTGTTGGGACCTCTGGGGTGGGATCCCACTATCCATAACTGTCTCCCTTTTAATCATAATGCTTGTGTCCCCTCTCTTCTGTTAATCCATCTTATTAAATGAATGTTGATTTTTTTTAAGGAACTTCAAAAATAATTTGTTTTTAGTTTCATTTAATTTTTCTATTATGATTCCTTCCATTTTTGAATATATTGTTCATTTTCTACCTTAATTTGGACACTTATGCATTTTGAGCCTGTTTTATGAGTATTGAAGTCTTTAAATTTTCTTCACTACTTTATATGCTTTTTTTATGTGGTATTTTCATTGACACCGCTATTTTATTTAAAATTTACATTATGATTTTGATTATTTAGCATGGTTTTTCTAAATTTCCAAAGTTCAGTGATTTTATGTCATTTTGTTATTAACTTCTAAATTATACTGAGTTTGCAATGTACAGAATATGAAGAGTAATCTTTGAAATTTGCTAAGCCTTGCTTTTCACTTAGTAAATCACCAGTTTAGAATATCTTCATTGGGTTTTTTAAAAAAAAATGTACTTTCTCTCCTTGTTGGACCTTGAATTCTGTGTTTGCTCAATGGGTCAAGCCTGTTGTTAGCATTTTCCTGTATTTCATATTACTGTTTTTTTTTGGGGGGGGGTCTACTTTCTACTTGTTGTATTAAAAAGACTTAAGTGAAAATCTACAGTCCCATTTGCTACAACAGCATCAAAACAAAAAAAAAAAAAAACATTTTGGAAAAGTTTAACCAGGGAAATAAAAACTATGAAACATTGAGGAAAATAACTGGAGAAGACACAAATAAATGGAGAGATACCCTGCATTCATGGACTGAAAGAATTAAGATTAAAATGTCCATACTAACCAAAGCAATGTACAGATTTAATGTAACTTCTATCAAAATTCCAATATACTTTTTCAAAGAAATGGAATTCTTCTGAAAATTTGCATGGAACCCTAAAAAGACCCCAAATAGCCAAATAAGTCTAGAAAAAGGAAAACAAAGTGGGACACATTATACTGCCTGATTTAATACTGCATTACTTCAGTAAATGGTGCTGGGAAAACTGGATATTCACATGCAAAAGAATGAGATTTGATCCCTATTTCAGCCACTCACAAAAATGATCTCAAAATGGATTAATGACAAATATTAATGACATAAATAATGGATTAATGACATAAATAATGACATAAAGACCTAAAGCCATATAACTCTTGGATGAAAACAGAGAAAAAGCTCCTTGACATTGGTTTTGGCAATGGTATTTTGGATATGACACTAAAAGCACATGCAACAAAAGCAAAAATCAACAATTGAGACTATTTCAAACTAAAAAGTCTGTGCACAGCAAAGGAAACAAACAAAATGAAAGGATAATTTATGTCATAGGAGAAAATATGTGCAAACCATATAGCTGATAGCTAAAATAAAAAGATATAAGGAACTCCGATAACTCAGTAACAAAAAATATAGTTCAATTAAATAATGGGCACAGAACGTAAGTAAATATTTTTTTCCAAAGAAGTCATATAAATCACCAACAGGTATATGAAAATGTGCTCAACATTACTAATCGTCAAGGAAATGCAGTCAAAGCCACACTGAGAAATCATCTCATACCTGTTAGAGTAGCTATTACGAAAAAGTCAAAATATAACAAGTGTTGGCAAGGTTGTGGGGAAAAAGGAATCTTTGCACACTGTTAGTGGGAATGTAAATTGATAGAGCCATTATAGAAAACAATATGTAGGTTCCCCCCAAAATTAAAAGTAGAACTACCAAATGATCCAACAATCCCACTTGGCAATAAATATCCCAAGGAAATGAAATCAGTATCTTTAAGAGATAGTAGCTACATTTCCCATTGCTGGTTTATGCAGCTTCAAGGTGTTCTCACCAAGCCTTTGTTCAGATGGGTCCATGTTGCATTTCCTTTGCTTATGCAAGATAGGGAGGGGCCACTCCAGGCCTTTCCCAATTTTTTCTAAGCAGGCTTTCCATTCCAAAGTGGCCAGAAGCTATGGTTAGGCTTGGCTATAAAAGAATCCTTCCTGCTGGGCATAGCAGGGGGAACCCTCAGTGAAATTACACAAAGGATCAAAAAGAAAAAAGAATGAAAAAGAGTGAAGAAAGCCTTTGAGTATTATGGGACACAATGAAAAGAAACAATATTCACATTATGGGAATTCCAAGAGGAGGAGACAGAAAAGGACAAAGTATATTTAAAGCAGTAATGGCTGAAAGCTTCCTGAACCTTGGGAGAGAAATCGACATCCAGATGCATTAAGCCTAAAAGAGCCCAAATAGGATAAACTCAAATAGGGCTACATGAGACACATTATAATTGAATTGTCAAACTTCAAAGACAAAGAATATTAAAAGTAGCAAGACAAAAGTTAAAAGTTACATACCAGGGAACCCCCTTAAGATTATCAGATTTCTCAACAGAAAATTTTCAGGCCAGGAGAGAATGGGATGGCATAGTCAGAACATTGAAAGAAAAAACTGTTAACCAAGAATTGTATACCAAGCAAAGCTGTCCTTCAGAAATGAAGGACAGATAAAGACTTTCTCAAACAATGAAAACCTAAGGGAGTCCATAACCACCCGATCTTCCTTACAAGAAATTTGAAAAGGAGTTCGAGTGGAAAGAAAAGGATACTATTTAATATCAGAAAGACATAAAAAGGTACTGTAAAACTGACTGGTAATGGTAAATATATAGTCAAAGCTAGATACTATAATTTGGTAATGGTGCATAATTCACTTAAAACTTTAAAAGTTAAAAAAATGAACAGAGCAAAAATAACCATAAGTACAATAAACTGTTATTAAACAACCAGTGGATCAAAGAATAAATCAAAAGGGAAATAAAAAAATTTTCTCGAGACAAAAGTAGAAACACAGTATACCAGAATTTATGGCATAGAGCAAAAAAGCAGTTCTAAGATGAAAGTTCATGGCCATAAACAGTTATAAGTAAACAAGCTAACTCTATGCCTTAAGGAACTAGAAAAAGAAGAACAAACTGAGCTCAAAGACAACAGGATAAAGGAAATAATAAAGATTAGAGCAGAATTAAATAAGATAGCAGAAAAACAGTGGAAAAGATTAACCAAACTAAGGCTTGCTTCTTTGAAAGATAAAATTGACAAACCCTTAGCTAGAGTAACCATGGAAAAAAGAGAAAACTCAAATCAGCAGAAGTATAAATGAAAAAGGAGAGGCGGAGTTAAGATGGCTGAGGAGTAAGGGGACCCTAAGTTTCTCTTGTCCCTTGAATACAGCTAGATAGTTACCAAATCATTCTTAACACCTGAGAAATTGGAGCTCAGAGAAAACAAATGCTGCAAATCTACAAGTAGAAAAGCAACCACTGTTTGGAAGGCGAGGTGTGGAGACTTCAATCTGGTGTGATGTAGCTGAGGATATGGCAGGGAGCCTGCTTAAGGAGGCTACTGTGAAGTATTATAAGCACTGGAGTGCAAAATCGGGACTTTTAGAAGTCTGCTTCATTGCAGAATGTGCCTGGCTTAAAGGTGCTCAGGTGGTGAAGTGCAGTGGAATCCCAGGTGTGAAAGCATAGTCTCAGGATCCCCAGGGTGGCAAGAGGAACAGGTGGTGCCTGAGTGCTGCAGAGTTCCTAGGCATAGGAGAGCTGGCTAAGAACAAGAGTCTCGGTGCCTATCTTTCTGCTCTGTTGCCATAAACTGCAAACTGCTGCAGAGGTGTGCACTGCTTTCCTGAAAGGGGTCCAGCAGAAGGCAGAAGTGTGGGAGACCCCTCCTCAGTATGTACAGCATGGGTCTGCACCGTGGGAGTCCATAAAATTTGGTTTTGAAACAGTCACATGCATGAGATAAATATACTTGGTCACAGGCCTGGTAAACACAGAGTTCTGATGGAAACCAGGGAGACAAAAGTGATTGCTTTTCTGTGAGGGCTCACTGAAGAGTGGGGGTGTGTGAATTTTCAGCTCAGGGGCTAGAGAGGGGGGCAGAGCCATATTCATCCTACCCATCAGTGCTGAAAGCCTTCATGGAGCAAAACAGCGCCACCTAGTGGAGTTCAGAGCTGCTTACACCAAGCCCTGCCTCTGTGCACTGGAGTCAAGGACACCTGAGAGTCTTTCCACCCAGGGAAGTCCACCTGGGAATCAGTGCAACAGGCCCATCCCCCAGAAGACCAGCACAAAAAACTTGCTCTCACCAAGTTTACTGAACATAGAGAGTTGCAAAGCTTCAGCTCTTGCGGAATATGGTATATAGCATTCTTTGTATTTTTATTCTTTAGTCTTTTAGCATTTTTTCAGTTATTTTCTTATTTTTTCAATTTTTGAAATTTTTATATATACTTTATATATTATTTCCTGTATTGTATTTAATTATATATATAATTTTTTCTTTATTTTGGGATTTCTTTTAACAAGCAGACCAAAACACACCCAGGATCTAATTTTTTTCCCCCGTTTTTGTTGTTTTCCCCTTTCTTCAGTTCACTCCAAAAGAAAAAACAGGAGGTAGTACTCATGGCCAGGGATTTAACCAATATGGATATAAGTAAGATGTCTGAACTAGAATTTAAAACTGAAGATTATAAAGATACTAGCTGGGCTTGAAAAAAGCATAAAAGACACTAGAGAGTCTCTTACTGTAGAGATGAAAGAACTAACATCTAGTCAGGCTGAAATTGAAAATGCTATTACCGAGATGCAGACCCAAGTGGAGGCCATAAAAACAAGAATGAACAAAGTAGAAGAGTGAATCAGTGATGCAGCAGATAAAATGATGGAAAATGAAGCTGAAAAGACTATTAGATCACTAAGGTAGGCTTAGGAAGCTCATGGATTCCATAAAGCGAAATATTACCTGTATTTTAGGAGCTCCAGAAGATGAGGAGGGGGAAAAATGGGCAGAAGATTTATTTGAACAAATTATAGCTGAGAACTTCCCTAATCGGGGGGAGGAAACAGGCATTCAAGTCCAGGAGACAAAGAGAACCTAGGCCTCAAAATCAACAAAAATAGGTCAATACCTTGACATAGTGAAGCTTGTAAATTACAAAGATAAAGAGAAAATTCTGAAAGTAGCTTGGGACAAGAGGTAGACACATAAGGCTGGCAGACCTGTCCACAGAGACCTGGCAGGCTAGAAAGGAGTGGCATGATATATTCAACGTGCTAAATGAGAAAAATATGAAGCCAAGAATGCTTTATCCAGCAAGGCTGTCATTCAGAATAGGAGAGAGAGAGTTTCCAGGACAAACAAAAACTAAAGGAATTTCTGAACACTAAACCAGCCCTGCAAGAAATATTAAATGGGATCCTTTGAACAGAGAGAGAGAGTCCAAAAGAAACAAAGACCAGAAAGGAACAGAGACAATCTACAGGAACAGCGACCTCACAGGTAATACAATGGCACTAAATTCCTATCTTTCAATAATTACTCTGAATGTAAATGGACTAAACACTCCAATCAAAAAACAGAGGGTATCAGGATGGATTAAAAAAAAAAAAAAAAGACCCATCGATATGCTACTTACTCACTTAAAATGAGAGACTCATTTTAGACCTGAAGACACCACCAGATTGAAAGTGAGGGGGTGGAGAACCATTTGTCATGCTAATGGACATCAAAAGAAAGCTGGAGTAGCCATACTTGTATTAGACAAACTAGGTTTTAAACCAAAGACTGTAACAAGAGATGAAGAAGGGCGCTATATCATAAGAAAGGGGAGTATCCAACAAGAAGATCTAACAAATGTAAATATTTATGCCCCCAACTTGGGAGCAGCCAAATATATAAACCAATTAATAACAAAATTAAAGAAACACATTGATAATAGTACAATAATAGTAGGGGACTTTAACACCCCACTCACAGCAATGGACAGATCATCTAGGCAGAAGATCAACAAGGAAACAAGGGCTCTGAATGACACACTGGACCAAATGGACTTCACAGATACATTCAGAGCATGTCATCCTAAAGCAAGAGAATACACACTCTTCTCAAGTGCACATGGAACATTCTCCAGAATAGACTACATACTTGGTTACAAATCAGTTATCAACCAGTATAAAAAGACTGAGATCATACCATGCATATTTTCTGACCACAACGCTATGAAACTTGAAGTCAACCACAAGAAAAAATTTGGAAGGACCACAAATACATGAAGGTTAAAGAATGTGCTACTAAAGAATGAATGGGTCAACCAGGAAATTAAAGAATTAAAAAAAATACATAGAAGCAAATGAAAATAAAAACACGACAGTTCAAAACCTTCAGGATGCAGCAAAGGCATTCCTAAGAAGGAAGTACAGAGCAATACAGGGCTACCTCAAGAAGCAAGAAAAGTCTCAAATACACAGTCTAACTTTACATCTAAAGGAGCTGGAAAAAGAACAAATAAAGCCTAAATCCAGCAGCAAAATAGAAATAATAAAGATTAGAGCAGAAATCAATGATATAGAAATTAAAAAAAAAGTAGACCAGATCAGTGAACTAGGAGCTGATTCTTTGAAAGAATTAACTACATGTATCAACCCCTAGCCAGACTTATCAAAAAGAAAAGAGAAAGGACAAAAATTAATAAAATCATTAATGAAAGAGGAGAGATCACAACCAACACCAAAGAAGTACAAACAATTAATTATAAGAACATATTATGAGCAATTATATGCCAGCAAATTAGGCAATCTGGAAGAAATAGATAAATTCCTACAAACATATAAACTACCAAAACTGAAACAGGAAGAAATAGAAAAGTTGAACAGACCCATAACCAGCAAAGAAATTCAATCAGTAATCAAAAATCTCCCAAGGAATTCTTAATTGCAGGAAACAAACTGAGGGTTGCTGGAGTGGGGGGTGGGGTGGGAGGGATGGGGTGACTGGGTGATAGACACTGGGGAGGGTATGTGCTCTGGTAAGCGCTGTGAATTGTGCAAGACTGTTGAA
>NW_027677023.1:0-381 GCF_054177405.1 Leptonychotes weddellii
AACTTTCTTTTAATCGATTTGTATTCTCTTCTAGTTTAAAATTTTTCATTCATTCAGTATTTTATCTTTATGTCTTCTTACTTTTGTTCTTAATTTTCTAATTTCTTGAATACTCAGCTTAAATGTTTTCAGTCTTTATTGATAAACACACTTATAGGTGTTCCCATAATTGTCTAAACTGTCTTCTTTTTTTTTTTTTAAAGATTTTATTTATTTATTTGAGAGAGAGAGTGAGAGAGAGAAAGAGCACAAGAGGGGGGAGCGGGAGAGGGAGAAGCAGACTCCCTGCTGAGCAGGTAGCCCGATGCGGGACTCGATCCCGGGACTCCAGGATCATGACCTGAGCCGAAGGCAGTCGCTTAACCAACTGAGCCACCCAGG
>NW_027677024.1:0-381 GCF_054177405.1 Leptonychotes weddellii
CGCCTGGGTGGCTCAGTTGGTTAAGCGACTGCCTTCGGCTCAGGTCATGATCCTGGAGTCCCTGGATCGAGTCCCGCATCGGGCTCCCTGCTCGGCAGGGAGTCTGCTTTGCCCTCTGACCCTATCCCCTCTCATGTGTTCTCTCTCATTCTCTCTCTCTCAAATAAATAAATAAAATCTTTAAAAAAAAAAAAAAAGACTGTACATATGTGTCCCGGGAGAAAGATGGAAAAGAGTGCTATTTGACAGAAGTGTGCTGGAGCAATGTGGACTCCATGATGGAGTAAGAATATGGGGCTTTGGGGAAAAGTCTATGAAAGCAGAGGGAGAATATGGTAGAAGAAAGATGACTGGAGGTGGACTGTGGAAGGTCAGGCCAAC
>NW_027677025.1:0-381 GCF_054177405.1 Leptonychotes weddellii
CTGGGTGGCTCAGTTGGTTAAGCGACTGCCTTCGGCTCAGGTCATGATCCTGGAGTCCCTGGATCGAGTCCCGCATCAGGCTCCCTGCTCGGCAGGGAGTCTGCTTCTCCCTCTGACCCTCCTCCCTCTCATGCTCTCTGTCTCTCATTCTCTCTGTCTCAAATAAATAAATAAAATCTTTAAAAAAAAAAAAAAAGAAGCTTTGGATCTTAATCCCATCTCAATCGATGCTTTGCTATGTAGCCTTAGGTAATCTACAGAAAACTCCCCAATCTCATTACTTCAGCTACGTAATACAATGTTAGAATGAAGGAGACAATATCTGAAAAGATCCTGGAATTCTTTTTAAACCAGCTAGCTTACTACTGAGCATTCCCTGGA
>NW_027677026.1:0-381 GCF_054177405.1 Leptonychotes weddellii
ATTTTTTTCTTTTTTAGATTCAACATATAAGTCAAATCATATGGTATTTGTCTTTCTCTGACTTATTTTACTGAGCATAATACCCTCTAAGTCCATCCATGTTGTTACAAAGGGAAAGATCTCATTCTTTCTTATGGCTGAGTAATACTCCACTGTATATATATACCACATCTTCTTTTTTTTTTTTTTTTTTTTAAAGATTTTATTTATTTATTTATTATTTGAGAGAGAGAGGGTGAGAGACAGAGAGCACGAGAGGGGAGAGGATCAGAGGGAGAAGCAGACCCCCCATTGAGCAGGGAGCCCGATGTGGGACTCGATCCAGGGACTCCAGGATCATGACCTGAGCTGAAGGCAGTCGCTTAACCAACTGAGCCACCC
>NW_027677027.1:0-381 GCF_054177405.1 Leptonychotes weddellii
GCCTGGGTGGCTCAGTTGGTTAAGCGACTGCCTTCGGCTCAGGTCATGATCCTGGAGTCCCGGGATCGAGTCCCGCATCGGGCTCCCTGCTCGGCAGGGAGTCTGCTTCTCCCTCTGACCCTCCTCCCTCTCATGCTCTCTGTCTCTCATTCTCTGTCTCAAATAAATAAATAAAATCTTTAAAAAAAAAAAAAAAAAAAGAATGGGTCAGACAGGATGAAGAGCAGGATGGTGGAGGAGTAGGAGACCTAAATTTGGTCTGGTCCCAGGAATTCAGCTAGATAGTTATCAAACCATTCAGAACACCTACAGACTCAACACGAGATCAAAGAAAAGAATAGCAGCAATTCTATGAACAGAAAATCAATCACTTTCTGGAAG
>NW_027677028.1:0-381 GCF_054177405.1 Leptonychotes weddellii
CCTGGGTGGCTCAGTTGGTTAAGCGACTGCCTTCGGCTCAGGTCATGATCCTGGAGTCCCGGGATCGAGTCCCGCATCGGGCTCCCTGCTCGGCAGGGAGTCTGCTTCTCCCTCTGACCCTCCTCCCTCTCATGCTCTCTGTCTCTCACTCTCTCACTCTCAAATAAATAAATAAAATCTTAAAAAAAAAAAAAAAAATTAAATCGTGAGGTGTTTATATAGGTCATTTCTGTGTTTCTTTTTAGCTCTGCAGCACCATGATTGCAGTGTTCTTGGTATAAAGCACGTTCAGCCAGTTTTTGTTGCCTTCTGCTTAATATCAGATTTTGTCTTCTCCTGCTAAACCAGCTTCACTTCTGCTGGTGCCCCCTGCCTGGCCTG
>NW_027677029.1:0-381 GCF_054177405.1 Leptonychotes weddellii
GTCCGTTCCTTCTTTAAAAAAGTACAGAAGGGGGGTGCCTGGCCGGCTCAGTTGTTAGAGCATGTGACTCTAGATCTCAGGGGTTGTGAGTTCAAGCCCCATGTTGGGTATAGAGATTACTAAAAATAAATAATTTTTTTTAAAAGAGGACCAGAAGGACATTTCTCAAAAATAAAAAGAATAGGGGCGCCTGGGTGGCTCAGTTGGTTAAGCGACTGCCTTCGGCTCAGGTCATGATCCTGGAGTCCCTGGATCGAGTCCCACATCGGGCTCCCTGCTCGGCGGGGAGTCTGCTTCTCCCTCTGACCCTCCCCCTCTCATGTGCTCTCTCTCTCTCATTCTCTCTGTCTCAAATAAATAAATAAAATCTTTAAAAAAAAA
>NW_027677030.1:0-381 GCF_054177405.1 Leptonychotes weddellii
TGGGGTGGGAGGGATGGGGTGACTGGGTGATAGACACTGGGGAGGGTATGTGCTCTGGTAAGCGCTGTGAATTGTGCAAGACTGTTGAATCTCAGATCTGTACCTCTGAAACAAATAATGCAATATATGTTAAGAAAAAAAAAAGAAGAAGAAGAAGGTAGTGGGAGGGGAAGAATGAAGCGGGGGAAATCGGAGGGGTAGACGAACCATGAGAGACGATGGACTCTGAAAAACAAACAGGGTTCTAGAGGGGAGGGGGGTGGGGGGATGGGTTAGCCTGGTGGTGGGTATTGACGAGGGCACGTTCTGCATGGAGCACTGGGTGTTATGCACAAACAATGAATCATGGAACACTTCATCTAAAACTAATGATGTAATGTA
>NW_027677031.1:0-381 GCF_054177405.1 Leptonychotes weddellii
CTTACAGGTTCATGTGTATCTGGTAAAATTATAAGGAGAAGCAAGAGAATGATAATCACAAAATTCAGTCTGGGATGGAGGACAAAGGAGACTCTTAATTGGGAGGAATATTTGGAGCTTCAATGGCGCCGGTAAAAATGTTTTTGCCAAGATTGGGTGGTGGTTCCAGATATGTTTGTTTTCTTTTTTTTTTTTTTTTAAAGATTTTATTTATTTATTTGAGAGAGAGAGAATGAGAGACAGAGAGCATGAGAAGGAGGAAGGTCAGAGGGAGAAGCAGACTCCCTGCTGAGCAGGGAGCCCGATGTGGGACTCGATCCCGGGACTCCAGGATCATGACCTGAGCCGAAGGCAGTCGCTTAACCAACTGAGCCACCCAGG
>NW_027677032.1:0-381 GCF_054177405.1 Leptonychotes weddellii
CCCTGTAAGCTTGAAAAGTGATAGTCCAAGACCATTGTGTAGAGCCATATGCCTCAGGTTGTCCTGATCTTTTTTTTTTTTTCTTTTTTATTAAGTTTTTATTTTAATTCCAGTATAGTTAACATATAGTGTTTTATTAGTTTCAGGTGTACAATATAGTGATTCATCACTTACATACAACACCCAGTGCTCATCACAACAAGTGCCCTCCTTAATCCCCTTTACCTATTTCACCCATCCCTCCACCCACCTCTCCTCTGGTCACCATCATTTTGATCTATATAGTTAAGAATCTGTTTCTTGGTTTGTTTCTCTTTCTCCTCTTTTCCCTTTGTTCATTTGTTTTGTTTTAAAATTTCACATATAAGTGAAATCATTTGG
>NW_027677033.1:0-7679 GCF_054177405.1 Leptonychotes weddellii
GAACCATGAGAGACGATGGACTCTGAAAAACAAAGTGAGGGTTCTAGAGGGGAGGGGATGGGAGGATGGGTTAGCCTGGTGGTGGGTATTGAGGAGGGCACGTTCTGCATGGAGCACTGGGTGTTATGCACAAACAATGAATCATGGAACACTTCATCTAGAACTAATGATGTAATGTATGGGGATTAACATAAGAATAAAAAAAATAATAATAAAAAAAAATAAAAATTGAGGGGCGCCTGGGTGGCTCAGTCATTAAGCGTCTGCCTTCGGCTCAGGGTCATGATCCCAGGGTCCTGGGATCGAGCCCCGCATCGGGCTCCCTCCTCTGCAGGAAGCCTTCTTCTCCCTCTCCCACTCCCCCTGATTGTGTTCCCTCTCTTGCTGTCTCTCTCTCTGTGTCAAATAAATAAATAAAATAATAAATTAAATTAATGCCACAAAGTTTCCCTTTCTTGCCCAAATTTCTTTACAAGGACTTGAAAGTGATGTTGACAGCCATAGGCATGAAAGTGTACCATGTACAACAGAGAAAACATCCCAGAAGTAAAATAACATAATGATGGCAAAGGAATAGCACACATATTTTCTCAAATAACACATTAGGATGCAATTTTAGTTAAATCTAAAGGAAGTTTTAGAATCTAGAGAGGGAAATTAACTAAAAGTAAGAAATATTTTAACTGCTTGAGAGTGGTAGGAACTACACATCACACAGATGGTTCCCCCAATGGGGATTAGGAAGACACAATTCATATTCTTCTTCCTAGCCCTTCACAGCCTAGCTGGGGAGACAGACAACTAAATAGATAATTAAAATACAGTGTGATATCATACATGAAAAACAATTCCAGATAGATTGTTGATGTAAATATAAAAGGAAAAGCAAGAAAAGTTCTACAGGAAAACATCCACAACTATCTTCTGTATCTCAGGGGAAGAAAAGTTTTCCTAAACAGAACAAAAAAAGACCATGGAGGAAACAAGTAATAAATTGGATAACATTAAAAATAAGAACCTTGGCTCATCAAAAGGCACAATTAAAAGATAAGAAGGTAAGATATTTTCATCACATGTATCTGACTAGTCACTCCTTTAAATAAATAAAAATAAGAAAGACACCCCAATAGATAAATGAACAAGAGACTTCAACTGACATTCACCTACATCACTAATAAACATGTGTGAAGTAACAGAAGAAAATTGTAACCATGATGAGACACCACCATACAACCACCAGAATGGCTAACCACTGGCAATGTCTATTGTTGTTAACCACTGCAATTCCCCATAAATGGGGAAAAATTGGAATGTACATACACTGCTGGAGAGAAAAAATTGGTAAGATCATTTTGGAAAATATTTGGCAATATCTATTAAAACCAAACATGCACCCACTCCATAACTCCTAGACATGTACCCAAGAGGAATGAGTGCTTATTTCCACCAAAGGACAGAGAAAAAAATGTTAAAATAACCAAAACCTGCAAACAACACAAATGCCTACCGATAATGAAATGGATACAGAAATAGTGGGTCTGTTCACTCAAAGGTATATAATACAGTAATGAAAATAAAAGTATAGCTACACACAACAACACAGAAAAATCTCACAAGCATACTTAGTAAAAGAAATCAGACATAAAATTATATTTACTGCATGGTTCCACTTGTATGAATTTCTAGAACAGGCAAAACTATAATAGTAAAAGTCAAATGAAAATTACCTTTGGGAAGAAGGAAGTATATTGATTAAAAGGGAGCATTAAAAGGGCTTCTGAGTTGGGGGTTATTTAAATTTCTTGGTCTGGGTGGTGGTTTCACAGGTATATTCACTTCAAGATGAGTAAACTGTATATTATGAGTGATGCACTCTTCTGCATGAATGTTATATTTAAGAAAGTTTTTAAAAAGTGCAATTCAGTACTCTGATAGAACCCACTGAGGGAATGTGCAAGAGAAAGATCCAACACTGGTTTAGGTGATTGGGAAATTTTTCCTGGAAGGTTCTACACTGAACCCTGGAATATGGATAGGAGTGAGCTTGGTCAATAACAGTGAGAACGTTCCAGAACAAAAAGCTGCAGGTGAAAGAGATTGTAGTGCCTTCTAGGAACCATAACTATGTCTTATGGTGGAAACAGTGTTTTGGGGTTGTGAGGGAGGACAAGGAAGAGATGGGAATGTTGAGAGAGTCCAGATTATAGATTTGTAAGCCTTGTTAAGGAATTTGGACTTTGTTCTTCGAGCAATGAAGAGCTGGTTTTAAATAAGGAGTACTATGATCAGATTTGCATTTAGAACCATGACTATAGCTACAATGGAGTATTGAGAATACAAGAGGGGAGGTACTGGAAAAATCTAGGCTAAAGAAGCGGCAGAGATTGAGGATATTAAGGGGGTGTTTTGACAGTAGGGCTTGATAAATGATTGATTATGTATGAAAGACAAAAGATTCTAAGACAACTCCCAGGTCTTAGCCTGTGCTATTTCCTGAGAAAAGAACACAGAAAGATGAACAGTTTGTGTAAGAAAGATGGGGTTAATGGACCACCTATCACTGATACTTATGTAGGACAACCCTATAGTGAGATTCTAAACATCCCAAGCAAGTCTCTTATTTTTTTATGGCACTTTTCGAATTCCTTTGGCAGTTTCCCATCAGCCATCTCATTTTCAGTCTCTCAATAACCTCTAGGTTGGTCAGCACAGGCATTATCATTGCACGTAGCAAACTGTCCCCACCTCTCAGATCTGTGTGGCCATTTAGAGTTGACAAAGCACCTGACGTAGAATAGGGAAGTGTGGATAAGCTCTACCCTTATCTCTTTAGGACACCATATATCTCACTCCATGCCTCTTGCCTGGACCACTGTGAAGGTCAAACTAAGCAATGAATTCCAAAATGCTTCCAAACATGAAAGAAGTCCAAAAAAGCTTTATTATTATTATATCTCAAAAGTGTCAATAATTTAAAGAAAACCCCAAAAGCACCATGAGTCATCTTTCTTGCCTTTCTATAGCCCTTGCTTTCTCTTCTCTCATAGTCATCTAAGCCAATCTGAGATTATCCTTGGCTCTGGTTTGTGGAGCTGTGCTAATCTGCATGGCTTCCGAGGCCCAATTATTGATTTTCTGTAAGGGGCAGCTATGGTTGGACAGGTGGGTGGCATGGCTATTTGTCCAACAACATTAAGAGGAACTTACTGACAGCTTTATCTCTTTGCCATGGACACCCAGACACAGGGTTTCATCAAACACTGGAGATGCTTTGGCATCCCATGCTTGATGTCTCCCATTACCCCACAGATACACATTAAGGTGATGAATTCCTTGTCAACTCATTTTATTTATCATCTCTGAGGTGGGCTGTTAAAAACCACAATTGTCAAATTTCTCATGTATCTGTCACAAGCCAAATAGGAAAAGTCCACAAATAGCTGACATTTGAACATTTTCTTTCTGGAGGAGAAATAAATGAAAATTGCTTTTTCTCTAAATTTAACATGAGATCAAATTTAAAACTAAATATTTTTCTGTTAATAAACAGGAAAGAGTATATTAGCAGGAAATGTTAGTATCATTGGAGTATTTGGTTATAGATGATGGACTGGGAGGTAAGATCTAGTTATAAATCATTTTATCTCAAAAGGAATTTAAATAAATAAGATTCAAAGAACTAAAATGGAAAATTAAAATGTCTAAGCACAAATATAAAAATTTTAAATACCTTAGTATCTATGGACTGGTCCTCTAAAACAAAGAATCAGACTTACCATCAAAATCCATGTTATTTCAAAAAAAAAAGTTTCTACCCATTGTTTGAATCCACACAGACATATGGTACATGAAAGAACTTAAGGGAATTAATTTTTTATCATCTGTCACCTATAAACCTATAGCAGAAGCAAAATTAGAAGCATACAAAGAGTTTCATCTGAGACTCAGCAATTGAATAGTGTCAGATGTGGTTGGTTGTTTCAGGAGACTGGGGGTAGGACACGGAAAGAGACTGTCACCAGGTAGCCACTGATCAAAGAGAGGATCTACCCAAAGGAGAAGCATGGCATTCCAAAGAGTAACTATCAACTTTCATTCAAACGTGCCCAAGTAAAGAATGCATTCTTAAGTCACTATCTAGCTGGAAAGGATGCTAAATATTGCCTAGGCTTGACCCTTCATTTTGTGGAGGAAGCATCTGAGGATTGAAAGACAGAGAAACAGAAACAATCACACAGCTGCTGTGAGACTATGCTATGAATGGAACCTGGGGCCTCTTGAGTCGCTGTTTGTTGATCATTCTATTACTTGCACCTCCTACATTATATTCACTGACCCCATAAATCTTTATTGACTATTATATGTGATTAAGGTATTTTAATGGCTGCCCGGGAAATGATTTAACACTATCTGTTCCCATTTTGATCAAATAAATCAACTGGTCTTTACCAAACAGTTGTCCACTGGGGAGTTTAACATCACTGAAACTTACTCATTCATTCATTTCATTCACCTCCAAAAATGACACTTCTCAAGCCACACAAGCATCTTGGGTGGGCATTCCTTCCATGACACACATAGTATTTTCTTGTACAGCTGTTCTTGGAAACTCCTTCTGGCACTTCCTACCCTCAAAAGCTCAACAGGCCAGCTTCTCTTTCCTCTTCATGGTTACCCCCATGTGCAGCCAGTTTTCAGCTCTTGGGCCCTACCTATAAGGCAGATAGGAAAGAGGAAGGGTGGAGCATGCACTTGGTCACAGAGAAGACCTGAGAGATCATGGTCACCCCACTATATGACAGTTACTGAATCCTGCTATTCCACCATTAAATACTTTACGGAATCCCACCATCACATCATTAAATACGCCTTCATTTTTGTTAAGCACTACCCTCTCCTTTTAAATGCAAATACTTTTGAAAGTGTTAGTACACAAAATTCTTAATTTCAGACTTCAGATTGTGTTCATCTTCAACTGGAGGGAGAAGCAAATTAAGGACTGGGCACTCCGGGCAGGGGTGGAGTAATCGCCATGATGACCTCAGATGAATCCAGTCTTGTAAAGGGAAACGTGGATCCAGAGGGCAGCCACTCTGTGCTGGCAAATTGGCTATGTGCAGCCTTCTCTGGGGTGATAATAACCATAATCGTCATCATAATCATTAAAGCAGCTGATATTTATTGGGGGCTTATTATGTTCCAGACACTTAGCTGAGAGCATGATACTGTTGAGGCCATAGACAGGACTCTTTGAGAATCTTAAGCCTTCACTTCTGACCCCTGCTAGGCTGCCAAAGATTTATAAGCAGATCTTTGTATATATCTCTTGTTTCTACTTCCAGGCAAAGTGACTGATTCCTTGTGTAATTGCCAAGATAAAATATATTAGTTCCAAATATGGTTACCTATTTAGTTGGTTTGAATTTATGCCTGCAAACTCAGGTATATGAACAAGAAATAATCACTGTCTTTGACACCACAGCTCAAGCATGGATCCTAGGGCTAAACGGGCCAGGTTTCAACCCTGGATGTGTGGTCTCAGTTTCCTCATCTGTAAAATGGGTTGTAAAATGCCACTTCATAGGCTTTTCATGATGACTGAATGAGTTAATATATAAGAAGTGATTAGAACTGTGGCTGGCACATTATGCCTGCAATATAAGAGCTAGCTCTTATCATGTTCTCATTATCCCAAAATATTGGCAGAATACAACTGTGTAGAGTCGTGGCATGGTGAAGAGTAGGAAGGGATGGCATCCTTGCACTCTCTTCTATTGCAGAGAAGATCTTCCCCTTGGTCAGGGAGCCAGCTGGCCTCAATTGTCTATGAGTGACAACAGGGATCTAGAAACCTTCCTGCAAGGCTGCATGGAGCCTGTCTCCTAAATGTACCACTTTGCCACTTTCTCTCCAGGGCTTTGCCACCTTCCAAAAGCAGTCTTGGAAGGCTCCTGCAGACCCTGTCCCACTACTTTCCCCTCTCTCACCACTAGACCAAGGAAAACACTTTTCTAGTCGGAAGATGAGAACAAAGCTTTAGTCCTTTCTTTTTATTAGCTGCAAATCTTCCATTTCCCCTAATTGCTTAGGATTTTAGAACACAAAAGCCTGGAAGAGCTACAGACTATTTCTGGTTTTCTGACCCTGCCCTTTTTTATTCCTCTTCTGCGGCAACAATCACCCTGCAAGACTGGAGGGAAAAGGGGAATCCAATGAAAGAAGAAAAAAAAGGTGACTATCTCCATATATTATGCCACCCTACTTAAACAAGAGGATGTTTCTTACTGCATGACTGGGGATATCAGTAACTCAACAGAAGGCCAGGTTCCCACTGTTTGCTCATCCCTGAGAACCTCTAAACACCACCTTTAATGCCTTGGCGTGCTTCCTTCCTGCCTCAGCATTGGCTCCTGGAGGGTGTCTGGGTAAGGGAGGCAGAGGCTCATGAGCTGCAGGTGCTGAGAGTGCATGAATGCAGCCAGTGTCAATCCCTGTCAGATGCCAGTGCTGGGTGTTTACAGAGGTGGGGATCTAACTTCTCAAAGTGGCTTCTGACCATTCAGGCACACTGTCAATGCCTCTTCCCACTACCAGAAAACAGGAAATGAGCAATGACACCAGTTACTGGCTGAACTTCAGACAGGTCTGGGTGCCTCTACCTTTAACTGTAGAAGTACTACAAGTCAAGATGCCATTCCTGGCCTCAGCCAAGAAAGAGAGTTCAAGTGAACCTGAAACCTTGCTCTTAGTTCCTGGTGTCTGCGTGTGTGTGTGTGTGTGTGTGTGTGTGTGTGTGTTACAGATCTGAGTCTGATGCCAGAGGCTGAAATCCATAGGACATTAGGCAGCTGGGAAGGGAAGACATTTGTAAGGTGGGAGAGAACAAGGAACAAAATGGAACCCACTGGTGAGATCTGAGGCCTAAAAATGGACTGAAATGTATGGCACTTCTTGTTGCCTCTGACCTTAGAAGTTTAGTGTCCTGCAGAAGCCTTTTGTCATGCTGCTAAACACTCACACCAAGCCCCTGAGTCAGAGGCGCCACAGGAGAATGACTAGATGGTGGCGCAATCGCAGGCCTGCACGGATGAGGTGAGTCAGCAAATCAGAGATGGTTGGTGTGAACCACAATATGGTTGAGGTGAGGTGAGGTGCACCTGGCACACTCCACTTACCGCCCCAGAGTCTCTCTTGCGGCATATCCTCACTGGAACCATAGCAGAAAAGGAATTTAGGGATGTAGTTCAGCCTGCTCTAGTTGACATGTTGCAAAACCACTACACTGATAGTACCTACTCCATCAGGCTGTATTTTCTGGATACAAGAATTCTCTTATTAAGGTAAAAGCCAAACTGGGGAGGGTATGTGCTCTGGTAAGCACTGTGAATTGTGCAAGACTATTGAATCTCAGATCTGTACCTCTGAAACAAATAATGCAATATATGTTAAGAAAAAAAAAAAAGAAGAAGAAGAAGGTAGCGGAGGGGAAGAATGAAGGGGGGGAAATCGGAGGGGTAGACGAACCATGAGAGACGATGGACTCTGAAAAACAAACTGAGGGTTCTAGAGGGGAGGGGGGTGGGAGGATGGGTTAGCCTGGTGGTGGGTATTGAGGAGGGCACATTCTGCATGGAGCACTGGGTGTTATGCACAAACAATGAATCATGGAACACTTCATC
>NW_027677034.1:0-381 GCF_054177405.1 Leptonychotes weddellii
AAAAACAAAAAATCGTCAGTGCTACTGAGTAGCTGGAATTGGCATTTGAAAAGAAGTACTAGCTTACCTCTGGGTCTGGGTTGTGATGAAGACCACTGACCCTAGAGAGCTACAGACTAGATTTAAATCCCTGGTCCACCACTTGCTAGCTCTTTGGCCTGGGACAAGTTACTTCTCAATGATTTTTTTTTTTTTTTTTTAAAGATTTTATTTATTTATTTGAGACAGAGAGAATGAGAGACAGAGAGCATGAGAGGGAGGAGGGTCAGAGGGAGAAGCAGACTCCCTGCCGAGCAGGGAGCCCGATGCGGGACTCGATCCCGGGACTCCAGGATCATGACCTGAGCCGAAGGCAGTCGCTTAACCAACTGAGCCACCCAG
>NW_027677035.1:0-380 GCF_054177405.1 Leptonychotes weddellii
AGTTAGTTATTGTCATGGCTGTGACCATTCTGCAAAGAACAAAAGAATGTATTTCAGAAACTGTTGCCACAGGTCGTCTTTCCCGATCACTCTTCTTCAGCCTGGTATGAATGATGCCACATGTACATCTTTCACAGATCCAGGAGTGAATTAAATCATGGTACCGTGTGTGTGTGTGTGTGTGTGTGTGTGTGTGTGTGTGTGTGTGTGTAGGCACCCTGGTGCTCATACTTGCAAGGCTCAGGACAGTTTCTTAACATCCTGTCTTCTCGTAAGAGCACTGCACATCCCTTGGAAAACCTGTGCCTTTTACTGGTATTCCTGGAGCATCCTGAGCATCAACACTGCCCCCCCCCCCGCCACCCCCCTGCAGTAGCATG
>NW_027677036.1:0-380 GCF_054177405.1 Leptonychotes weddellii
ATCACGTTCTAAAAATTGCTTCAGGCACTCAAATTCAGAGAGTAATTCCTGCCTTTGGTTTTCCACCTTCTCTTTCAGCTCTAAGGGTTTTTTGCTTTGAATGTGTATTAATTTCTGAATGTCTGCCACCTGCTTCTTCAGGGGCCTGATGTAACGGCTGAGCCTCTGCCTGTGATGAGAGGCGGCCTCCTCCAGGGGCCTCACCTGGTGGTCCTGGTGGCCAGGGGGCTGCGTGCACTTGGGACACAACACCTCAAGGTCCTCCTCGCAGAAGAGGGTCAGGACCTGGTTGTGCTTCTCACACCAGTGCCTCTCTTCCGGCCTCCTCTTCTTGCTCCTGGTGACGTGGAGGAGCTTGGCAATGTCAATCATCCTTCCCA
>NW_027677037.1:0-380 GCF_054177405.1 Leptonychotes weddellii
AATATCCTATTCTATTAAGTGTTTTCTATAAAGGATACTGTTGAATTTTTTCAAAAGCCTTTTCAGCATATGTGGATATAATATGATCTCTTAGATTTACTAGTATTATGAATTATGGTAATATATTTTCTAACATTCAAATGTATGTTTTCCAAATAAAACCCCACATGATTTTTTCTTTAAAAAAAAAAAAAAAAAAGGCTTGAGCATTAGATACTAGGAGAATATCATTTATATTTTTGGCTTATTGATAAATTTCTGACCACCCTTTCTAATTCCATAACCTTTATTGTATAAATTTTTGCTCACATGGTATATATAAAAAGTAGATTAATAATTATTCTAATTCTCCAGAGTAGCTTAGAATAGCTTTGTTTTGA
>NW_027677038.1:0-380 GCF_054177405.1 Leptonychotes weddellii
ATGTCGAGGCAATTCATTTTCTCCCAGCAATATGTTTGTGAAGTTTTTTTATGTGCCAAGTTAAGTATTAGGAATATAAAAATCAGTAAGACCTTATGGTCTTTGCCCTCAAATACCGTATAAAGGAGTACATGGAGATCGGTAGACGAGGCGTGTGCAGAAGTTTTAAAAGTGTTTGAGGGGCGCCTCGGTGGCTCAGTCGTTAAGCGTCTGCCTTCGGCTCAGGTAATGATCCCAGGATCTTGGGATCGAGCCCCGCATAGGGCTCCCTGCTCAGCGGGAAGCCTGCTTCTTCCTCTCCCACTCCCCCTGCTTGTGTTCCCTCTCTTGCTGTGTGTCTCTCTGTCAAATAAATAAATAAAATCTTTAAAAAAAAAAAA
>NW_027677039.1:0-380 GCF_054177405.1 Leptonychotes weddellii
TTCTTGTATCCATCTCCATTTGCAAATAGCCTCTTGTTTGCTCTTTGAGCCCTAGTCACTGTATCTTATGTGCCTTATATAACCAGGAAAATGAAAGTCTTATATATATATATATATAAAATACATATTCAAAGTACAATAATATATGTAAGGAGATTAATTATAAGGAATTAGCTCATGCGGGCGCCTGGGTGGCTCAGTTGGTTAAGCGACTGCCTTCGGCTCAGGTCATGATCCTGGAGTCCCTGGATCGAGTCCCGCATCGGGCTCCCTGCTCGGCGGGGAGTCTGCTTCTCCCTCTGACCCTCCCCCCTCTCATGTACTCGCTCTCTCTCATTCTCTCTCTCTCAAATAAATAAATAAAATCTTTAAAAAAAAAA
>NW_027677040.1:0-380 GCF_054177405.1 Leptonychotes weddellii
AAAGAAAGATTCTACTGGGGATGCATAGGGCCCCATAAACAACTCCCCTTATTAGAGCTATTTTGACTGATCACATGTAGGAGGTAAGTAAACTGGACATGTGAGAAGGTAAACCTAAATGTTCAGCCAGGTAATTAAATGGATAGGATTTTGCATATACTGAGATAAGAGATGCAACACGAAAAGCATAATTTCTAGGAAAAACGTGGTTATATACATTATGAATACATCTAGAGGGAGTGGGTTATGTTAATGTCACATTTAGGGAGAGATCGTGAATGGAGCTATTATTTATCAGTAAATAGGTGGTGCTTGAAACAATAATATTGAGATCATCCAGGGAAAGTATATAGAATAAGGCAAGGATAGAACTCAAAATA
>NW_027677041.1:0-380 GCF_054177405.1 Leptonychotes weddellii
AGTGTACAAGCAGGGGGAGAAGCAGGCAGAGGGAGAGGGAGAAGCAGGCTCCCCACTGAGCAGGGAGCCCAATGTGGGGCTCGATCCCAGGACCCTGGGATCATGACCTGAGCCGAAGGCAGATGCTTTACCTACTGAGCCACCCAGGCACCGCCCCGCACCCCCGATGGTTTTCTTTTTTTTTTCTTTTTTTCTTTTTTAAAGATTTCATTTATTTATTTATTTGACAGAGAGAGACACAGCGAGGGAGGGAACACAAGCAGGGGGAGCGGGAGAGAGAGAAGCAGGCTTCCTGCGGAGCAGGGAGCCCGATGCAGGGCTTGATCCCAGAACGCCGGGATCATGACCTGAGCCGAAGGCAGACGCTTAACGACTGAGCC
>NW_027677042.1:0-380 GCF_054177405.1 Leptonychotes weddellii
ATATGTTATTATCTATGCACAGAAAAAAAGACCGGAAGAGTATTAGATGCCACTGGGCAATTTTTCTTTCTTTCTTTTTGCTTATTAGCATTTCCTAAAATGCCTATACTAAACTTGTATCATTTTTATAAGAACACATTACTTAATAAGTTTGCATTATTTCCATAATGAGGAAAAAAAGCTGGGATTTTTGGTTTTTAAAATATTTTATTTATATATTTGGGGGGGGAAGCACAGAGGGAGAGTGAGAGGGAGAAGCAGACTCCCTGCTGAGAGGAGGGCCCAACTCGGGGCTCGATCCCAGGACCCTGAGATCACAACCTGAGCTGAAGGCAGATGCTTAACCGACTGAGCCACCCAGGTGCCCCCCAAAAAAGCTG
>NW_027677043.1:0-380 GCF_054177405.1 Leptonychotes weddellii
GCCTGGGTGGCTCAGTTGGTTAAGCGACTGCCTTCGGCTCAGGTCATGATCCTGGAGTCCCGGGATCGAGTCCCGCATCGGGCTCCCTGCTCGGCAGGGAGTCTGCTTCTCCCTCTGGCCCTCCCCACTCTCATGTGCTCTCTCTCATTCTGTCTCTCTCAAATAAATAAATAAAATCTTTAAAAAAAAAAAAAAAAGAGTGAAGGGGGCACTGGGAGCCCTGACAGAGAGGGAGCTTTGATGGTATCCAGTTCCAACATGTCCTTGAGGTCCAGGGTCATCCACTCTCTGGTTTCCAGAGAAAGCCTTGTGTCCTAAAGAAATGATCATTTTGTTCCACCAAACCGCTCTACTCTGGCGGTTGCAATTCATTGCAATTA
>NW_027677044.1:0-7678 GCF_054177405.1 Leptonychotes weddellii
CTGGAGTGGGGGGTGGGTGGGAGGGATGGGGTGGCTGGATGATAGACATTGGGGAGGGTATGTGCTATGGTGAGCGCTGTTAATTGTGCAAGACTGTTGAATCACAGATCTGTACCTCTGAAACAAATAATGCAATATATATTAAGAAAAAAAAAAAAGATAGCAGGAGGGGGAGAATCGTAGGGGGAGACAAACCATGAGAGACTATGGACTCTGAAAAACAAACTGAGGGTTCTAAAGGGGAGGGGGGTAGGAGGATGGGTTGGCTTGTGGTGGGTATTAAAGAGGGCACATTCTGCATGGAGCACTGGGTGTCCATTATGCACAAACAATGAATCATGGAACACTACATCAAAAACTAATGATGTAATATATGGTGATTAACATAACAATAAAAAATTTAAAAAAGATTACATGATCATCCCAATAGATGCAGAAAAAATATATGACAAATTTCAATTTCCATTTTCGTTAAAAACTCTCCGTGAAGTGGGTTTTTAGGGAACATACCTCAACTTAATAAAGACCATATATGAAAAATCCACAGCTAACATTATATTGAAAGGTAAAATACTGACTGATAGCTTTTTCTCTAAGAGCAGTAACAAGATAAGGATGTCCACTTCCGCCACTTCTCTTCAACATACTACTGGAAGTCCTAGCTGTAGCAATCACACAAGATAAAGGAATAAAAGGCATCCAAATTAGTAAGGAAGAAGTAAAACTGTCACTACGTGCAGCTGCCCAGATTCTAAACATAGAACACCCATAAGACTGCACCAAAAATCTATTAGAACTGATAAATACATTCAGTCAACTCACGGGATACAAAATTAACATATAGAAATTGGTTTCATTTTGATACACTGATAATGAACCAGCAGAAAGAGAAATTAAGAAAACAATTCCACTTACAATTACACCAAAAAATGATTAGAACAAAACAAACCCAGCAACATCAAAAACAAACCAAATAAACCCTCAGTGATACCAAGAACCAATAAGGATGTGAAGCAATTGGCTGCATATACCACTCCAGTGGTCCCACCCTTTTTGAAGTTGTCAGTGAGGTCCTAATTGACAGAAGCCAAATCTTTCCTGCCTTTAACTTGACCTCTCTGCAGTTCTTTCCCTTTTCTTGTTCTGTGTATTTAAAAATCACACTTAAAATTCTCCTCCCTGTGCACTGCTTCTCAGCCCCTTTGCTACCTTCTCTTTCTGTGGTAATGACACTGCTCTCTAACATGTCTGCTCTTCTCTCAAGTCACTGGAAACGTGTGCATGCTCATGACTTCAACTCTCACACCTATTCCACTGATTCCCAAATCTGGATGCAAGGCCCACATTTCCCTTCTGAGTCCTCACCCCGGTTCTCCAGCTCCTTGTTGGACATTCCCTTCTGAATGTCTTCTATCAGCTCAACACGTCTCTAACCAAACTAACCAATTTCTGCTCAGAATGTTCTGCTACTTTCCTGTAATGTATGCATTTCCTCCCCACCCCCACCTCCTGCCACTCTCCAATTAGAACTGGTTTTATTTATTTATTTATTTATTTATTTATTTATTTATTTATTTATTTAATAGAACCAGTTACATTTGATGTTTCCTTTACCCTAGTCCCTGACATCCAATTTATCATAACCCAAGTTTTTTTTATAATATGGTCCCACCTAATATTCCCATCAAATACCCAGCCAAATAAACTCTTGTTCTTCACTGGACTCCTCCAAGTCTTTTCAGATGATGTTCTTTCTGCCCCAAATCGTCCACAGTAATAATAGATCTTTTAGTAAAAATAGTAATAATAGAACTTTTTTGATTGTAAAGATACTCTAAGTCACAGTGATTTCCCATTCCTTAGGAACTACCACCAACACCTAGGATTGTGACTAGTGTCGCAACATATGTAGAGATGTGGTTCTGCCCCCTGGTTAATTTAGGAAAGGACATTGGACCCAAGCAGGACAAATGAAATGTGCTAGGGAATCAGGCATCTTGGACCTAGTGATAAAGACTGGGAATGACTGAGAATAATTTATTGCGCCATAAAGCACTTTAGGTCGGCACAAAAGAAGTCACGTGCTTCTCAGGGGATGGCTGAGCTGGGCATCAGCATTCAATCCCACAAGTCTTCCAGTTTAAGAATAGAAATATGCCATATGTAATATGTTCTAATTTCTAATATGCTCTATGTTAGGTGTTCATATCCCTTAGGTTGTTTATTCCCTTAAATAACTCATAAAATATTTTCCTTGATAAAACTGCTATTAATATTTAGCATTTATTGAACAGTTTACCAGGCATTATGCTAAACACTTGACATTTATATTTAATCCTCACAATAACCCAAGGAGAGGGTATTGTCCTCATTTTCCTGAGGCACATAGATGTCAATTAGCCTAATTTCCCTGCTCAAAGTCACACAACTAAGCAGTGAAACTCATGTAAAGACAGAGCTAGATTCCACAGTCTTAACCCATTACCTTGTGCTGCTTACCCTGGTTGTACAGCAGGATTGAACCTGAGAGGGGTTTTTTTTGTTTGTTTTTTGTTTTTAAGATTTTATTTATTTATTTGAGAGAGAGAGAGCACGCACGAGAGAGCACAGGTTGGGGGAGGGGCAGGGGGAGAGGGAGAAGCAGACTCCCCACTGAGCAGGGAGCCTGATGTAGGGCTTGATCCCAGGACCCTAAGATCATGACCTGAGCCGAAGGCAGATGCTGAACTTACTGAGCCACCCAGGCGCCCCTAGAATAACCTGGGAGTTTTAAAACTATGCCATTACTGGGTCCCACTTGAGTGAATTTGATTTTCTAGGTCTGCAGTGTAGCTTAGCCATCTGTGTTTTTGTAAAACTTTCCCAGGTGATTCTATTGGGCAGACAGATTTGAGAGCCATTAACTACACACTACTGCTTCCCAGAAGTAACTGATGTCTTACAAGTAGCCAACTCTCCCATCCACCCATCCACTCCCTCCCTTCCACAAACCTCAGAGGGTCTCATAGTACAATTTAATGTCTTAACATTGCAATGTTTTGAGTCATCCCTTTGTCACCTGGTGAACCTGATTTGAAAATTATTGTACCAGCCTTTTTTATTTCCACAAAGGAACACTAGATGGCAGACTACACATAGGGAATCCTGTTAAGCATTTTCATTTCAGAAACATTTTTTCCTTTAAATAACCTCACTAGCCAATATTCGAGTTTAACAATATAGTATTAAAACCAGGGTAATTTTTTCATAAATTGAATTACTCTGTATTATGGGTCAATTCATATTACATTAAGCAGAGCCATGAATACCCTGCATATAATACGGCCTGGATTTTAGTCCTCTTCCAGCTTTAGCTTTAGAAAGGGTTTTGTTCATCATAGACATATATAAAATGAAATATCTGTCCTTTCGTATTATACTTGAGAACACTTTTCCACCAATAGATTTCAATGTCCCTGCCAAATAATTGGCCCATTATAAAAACATTTACAAATATTCTGCTTACCTTTCTTAGGGATCTTGTCACATCTCCAACCTGCAAGGCAGAGGGTGCTTAGTTCTATATGCCCATTTTCCCTTCTCCTTAGAGACTGTGTTTGCTTGGATAATGGAGCTACAGAGGTGGGGTATGTGAGACTCAATATAAGAGTACATTAACGCGATCATTTATTAGGATCTCACAACCAGCAAAATACCTTCACATTCCTGAATTCAAAGGGGCCCAGCCACCTCCAAGTTAGCATACCCAGGGCAGCCAAGACAGGGTACACCTGTCTTGGACTTTTTCAAGGTGCAGTGGGGTTCTCCATTCTACTACCTTAGGTTTTCAAGTGTTAAACAATTAATATCCTTCTTCTGAATTTACACACGATGAAAGATAGGACTGGAGAGATTTAATTCAAGCAATCTTCCTAAATACAAATAAATGATCACCAGCGCAATGGCTCCCCAGTTTTCTTGGGTATGGTCTGGATTCCTTAATATGGATTATAAGGTTATTCAAGATCTAGCCCCCCCTTCTCATCCCCCAATCTTTTCACCCCCAACCCCACATATGCCATGTAGAGGTCAGACTAGATTTATTTCAGTTTCAGCAACATACCTTCTTCTGTCTCATGAATGTTCACAATGAGTTGGGAGGGTTTTTTTGGTTTTCTCTCCCACCTTCCATTTTGAACTTCATCCAACCCATGCTTACCCCACCTTCACATATTTAATTTCTACCTACACATTAGGTCTTAGCTTACATGTAACTTTCTGCAGAAAGCCTTCCCTGACCACTGAATTATAGCTTTGTTTCCTGAGTATTCTGCATTTTCCCCTTCAGACTATTTACCACACTATGCTATAATCACTTCTTTTCGTGTCTGCAAACACCATGGAGGCATTCTTAGTTATTCTTGTATTCTTATCATCTAGCTCGGTGCTTGGCAAATACCAAGTTCTCTATAGATATTTATTGAACAAGTGAGGGACATCTCAACATCTAATAGCACCCTTCTTATGTCTCAGGTTTGAGAGCAGTAACTTTATGCACACCTGCAAATAAATTGTCTAAAACCAGCCCAAACTGTCCCTTTCCTAGAAAAACAAAAAAGCATCCCAACTAATTCATTTGAAAAACAGAAGATGTATGAAACACCCCCAAATCTTGAATCATTTCAGATTCAATGTGACAAGATGCGAGACAGGAAAAATACAATAAAATTTAAGTCATTTTTGCTACAAAACTGAAATGAAGGAAACTCTACAAGATCAGGCAAAGTTCACGTGTATCAAGAACTTCACCACATTGAGAACTTTCAATGATTTGGGTTCACTAAAAACAGACTTAGGTCTTACAAAGAAGAATTTCTATACTAAGGATGAGCTCACTTCCTTCCACCCCCTACACCCCACCCCACCCCACACTACCATTTGCCTCCCCCCTCTACTACAGTTCAAGCCAGGAAACAAAACAATTCCTCAAGAATAAATTTAAAAGATAAGATTCACTAGATTACATTTCTTCAAACTCATATTATAGTTTGTAGAGAGACCTCAATGCTGACATAGCCCTGTAGCTTGCATACTGCCATATTTACTAAGGAGTTCTTAATTTTTGGCTCCATATAAAGAAAGTGGGATTGAGTAGATTTAAAATCCTTTTAGTTCCTATTCTGGGCCAAGGAAAACTAGCAAAAATTAAGTTCCCAGAGAATATTATTAGGTTTCTTGTCCCTCTTTACCAACTCTCAACATCATTACTCTCGCATAGCTATGTAAAAGCTTATTTTGAAAGTTATTATGGGCAGCAGTCCGTGGACCTCCGAAACTCATCTTGAATCTCTGTAAGAATGTTCATTGTAAAACCCAAGGTTTTTGTCATTCCCTAGAATAAAGTCCTGTAGATCTTTTTTTTTTTTTTTAATATTTTATTTACTTATTTGAGAGAGAGACAGAGAAAGCACTAGGGTTGGAGGGAAAGGGGGAGAGGGAGAGAGACAAGCAGACTCCCTGCTGAGTGCCGAGCCTAACATGGGGCCCCATCCAGGACCCTGAGATCATGACCTGAGCCAAAGTCAGACACTTAACCCAACCGACTGAGCCACCCAGGTGTCCCGAAAGTCCTGTAGATCTTAATATCAAGAATAATTGTTCTTGTCCTGAGAAGCTGGTTTCCTTTTATCTGAGAAATCAATAAGAATGCATTAAAATTATAAACCTCAGGCTCTCACCCCAGACATGCAAAATTTTAAGTTCTATTGGTGGGGCCTGAGTGATTATAGTTTTATAAGCTCATCAGGTGATTTAGGTACACACAAAGGTTTGGGAATCCCTCTTTTTTTTTTAAGATTTTATTTATTTATTTGACAGAGAGAGAGAGAGCGAGAGAGGGAGCACAAGCAGGGGGAGTGGGAGAGGGAGAAGGAGGCTTCCCGCCAAGCAGGGAGCCCAATGCGGGACTCGATCCCAGAACCCTGGGATCATGACCTGAGCCGAAGGCAGCCACTTAACTGACTGAGCCATTCAGGCGCCCCGGGAATCCCTCTTATAAATGAGAATTATGTAATTGATAAGTTTTCTCTTCAAATTCATCCACTGGAAAGCTTAGAAAGCAAATTTATAGTTCACTGGTAGCAGGTGTATAGATCATTTGATTATACTTCTTAATTATTTTCCTGTCTCCCCATGTTTGCATCTTTGGTTTGTATTTATTTCTTCTTTCACCTCACTTCCAATTTAAATTCTTGTCATAGTACATAACCATATAAGCCATCTTAAATTCTTTTTGGAACATGACAAGAAGCAGATAGGCAGAGCGCCAGACGAATTTATTACACTCAGTTCTTTAGAGAAAAAAACGTCTTGGCAACTGGTGCAGAGTAAGCATCCTTGGCTGACCTGGACAAAGCCCCATGCATGTGTGTGTGCTCGTGTGCACACACACGCTTGCTCATGCTGGGGGAAAGGGGAGAGGAGGCCATGCGTGTGCATTAAAGAACTATTGTACTTCTACTTTTCAGTGAATGATTTTTAAATTTTTCTATCAAAAAGCAACTGTACTTCTTTGTTGCTCCTCATTAAACTTGCAGTACATGTACCAGCTAGAAAACTCAGGTCTGAAACAGTAATGTGGATGGATGTTTTGATGAGACTACCCTTCTATCTGTTGGGCCCTTTCTGGGTTGGCCCCAACCCTTTCCCTCTTTTATTTTTTTTTTAAGATTTTGTTTATTTATTTGACAGTGAGAGAGGGAACACAAGCAGGGGGAGTGGGAGAGGGAGAAGCAGGCTTCCCGCAGAGTAGGGAGCCCGATGTGGGGCTCGATCCCAGGACCCTGGGATCATGACCCGAGCTGAAGGCAGACACTTAACGACTGAGCCACCCAGGTGCCCCTCAACCCTTTCCATCTTAATCCCTGCCTTGTCTTCTTTTACTGAATCCCCAAAGAAGGCATACATTTATAGGAGCTTTAGAGAGTGATTCTCAGAATTACAGGAAGGGAGGGGGACGTAGTTTGTTTTGAGATGTTTCAATGAGGGAAATGCACTCTCTGCCCTTCTGTCTTTACTAAAACCTTCTATCTTTATTACAACCACCAGCCTTTGAGAATCACTGTAAATGGGGCTAAGCCTGGGAATTTTAACATATGGGTAACTGTTTGCTTTATTTATCTGAGTGACTGATCATGTGTCTGTGGCTGGGAGAACCAGATTTTTGTCTCCTGTTTTCTTCTCCTCAGTCATTCCCAGGAGGAGGCTCTGTGAGACCACAGTTTGAGACATCTCAGTTAAACGACCTCAGGGAGACTTTGGGTGGATGTAGCCCGACATTGGCTCTCTGTCCTAGAAACCAGGCTCGAGGCTGTTAGGCTCCAGTGCATTTGCTGGTTTTTCACTTTTTGGATTATCGATTTGTCATACAGCTCCATCTGTTCTGAAACATAAGTGATGGCTAGTCTTCACCATACCAAGATCAACTTTATAAGAATTGGGTAAGAACTGGGTCAATGTGGTCCAGCTGAAAACCCTAGAGTCTGATAAATCTAATTGGGAAATGTTCTTCAGTGCTCTGTAGGTCAACACAATGTTTGTCAAACTGCTACTAAATTTTGAGATAAGTAATAAGCAAAAGGTCCACCTGAAGACAAGATCCTTCAATACAACCAACATTCTGAGAATATATTTTGTGTAA
>NW_027677045.1:0-380 GCF_054177405.1 Leptonychotes weddellii
GGATTGTAGTTTTTGTTTCTCTAAGTTCTTTGGCTACATTTTCAAATCTCTTTGGACACTTTTTTTATGATTTCCAGTAAAGATAATTTCAAGCTTGTCTTTTAATTCTTTTAGTAAGAATATTTGTTTTAGTTCTGTGTCTTTTAATTCATTCCTATATTTGAGGTCTTTGAGGGTTTCTTTCTTTTTTTTTTTTTTTTAAAGATTTTATTTATTTATTTGACAGAGAGAGACACAGTGAGAGAGGGAACACAAGCAGGGGGAGTGGGAGAGGGAGAAGCAGGCTCCCTGCAGAGCAGGGAGCCCGATGCGGGACTCGATCCCAGGACCCTGGGATCATGACCTGAGCTGAAGGCAGTCGCTTAACCAACTGAGCCACC
>NW_027677046.1:0-380 GCF_054177405.1 Leptonychotes weddellii
CTGGAATTGTGATGCCACCAGCTTTGCTTTTCTTTTTCAACATTCCTCTGACTATTCGGTGTGTTTTCTGGTTCCATACAAATTTTAGGATTATTTGTTCCATTTCTTTGAAAAAAGTGGATGGTATTTTGATGGGGATTGCATTGAATGTGTAGATTGCTAGGTAGCATTGACATCTTCCCGATATTTGTTCTTCCAGTCCATGAGCATGGAACGTTTTTCCATTTCTTTGTGTCTTCCTCAGTTTCTTTCATGAGTATTTTATAGTTTTCTGAGTACAGATCCTTTGCCTCTTTGGTTAGATTTATTCCTAGGTATCTTCATTTTTTTCTTTTAATGTAGAAGGGATATCTATAACTTCTTAATTAATCGGTATGTCA
>NW_027677047.1:0-380 GCF_054177405.1 Leptonychotes weddellii
CCTTGTGTGTGAGGAATTTAGAGCTCAAAATTTAAGGTTTTGTATAAAATGGCATAGAGAGTCAGCAAATTAGACTGTTCCTAGTAGAAGGATATTAGCGGTTCAGAGTCTTAGGGATCAGTTTGGAAGATGAGGATATTGGCGACCTTTGGGTGATCCCTTAAAGCCCTCTTCCCCTTTACCCTGTACCCCCATATAGACTTGGGATATAGACTTGCCTGAAGAAAGAGTTAAAAAATGTTTGCTGTAGTTGAAAATCTATATAACTGTATGTAGATCCAGGTCCACAGCCAAGTTTCACACAAAGTGACAATTAACTTGAGACCCGAGGAATAAAGAATAAATAGTTCAGTGATAAGGTAGAAGAAGACACCAGGTAG
>NW_027677048.1:0-380 GCF_054177405.1 Leptonychotes weddellii
ACCCAACAATCCTATTAATTAGCCATTATCCCCATCTTAGACATCAGAAAATGAAGTGTCACAGAAGGGATTTGTCAGAGTGAAAAGTGGCCAGGCTGGAAATGGACCCTTGGTCACTGTGACTCCAAAACCCAGACTCATTCCCCTTCCCTTCCCTCAGTCTCCGCTACAATGGGATAGCTGCTGTTATCAAATCTAGAAAGGACTCACAGTGGAAACAAGGCAATTTCTGAGGCAAAGAAATTTGAAATGAAATCTTAACAAGAAAAATGAGCATAATTACAACTGGATGATTATTAAGTGTTATAACACTGACCACAAAGTTATATCTTAAAAGTTCAGGTGAGTGACTATAAGAAGCTGGGGGTGGGGGTGGGGGG
>NW_027677049.1:0-380 GCF_054177405.1 Leptonychotes weddellii
GCTCAGGTCATGATTTTAGGGTTGTGAGATTTAGCCCTGCATCGGGCTCCATGCTGGGCATGGAGTCTGCTTAGGAGTCTCTCTCTCCCTCTCCCTCTGCTCCTTCCGCCCCCTTAAAAAAAAGAGAAAAGTTCTGCACACATCTATGCTTACAGGGATCCATGATATTATTGCTATCACTAAAAGATAAACAGGAAAATAAACAAAATGGGTATGTGCTATGGTGAGCGCTGTGAATTGTGCAAGACTGTTGAATCACAGACCTGTACCTCTGAAACAAATAATACATTATATGTTAAAAAAGAAGAAGAAGAAGAAGAAGAAGAAGAAGAAGATAGCAGGAAGGGAAAAATGAAGGGGGGGAAATCAGAGGGGGAGAC
>NW_027677050.1:0-380 GCF_054177405.1 Leptonychotes weddellii
AAAAAAAAAAAAAAAAGATTTGGGCCAGGAATGAGGCCCAGCATTACTTCTGTCTTCATCTACTGATCAGAATCACAGAATAACATACCTCGATTCAGGGCATGGTGCCACAGACCTCAGCCCTTGATGGAAGGTATATCTAAGGATTTGGGGCCATCTTTAATCCCCCGAGATCCATTTGGCTGTAGCCATATGATGCCGTGTTATGGCATCACTAAAAATAAGGCTGATGAAGAAAGTTGAAAGGTATAGTGGAAGGTTAAAAAACAACAGAAAAACCTAGGACAGAACTTTTCTAGACAACTGGATCCAAACACCAAAATGTTAGCTCTGGTTGCTGAGGAAGCTTTGTTGTTATCTTTACATTTTTTTTTCTGTTT
>NW_027677051.1:0-380 GCF_054177405.1 Leptonychotes weddellii
GACTCTTCTACCAAGCTATTGTACCTGTAGGAAAGAAATTAGGAGACACGTTTAGATATGGGTTCTCAAGAATTGTTCTTGAGACACACACATGCATATTCCCTTAAACATTACTTGAATATATCCATAGTTGAATGACTAAAATGTCATCAAAACTGAGAGTTCAAAGGTATGGAAAATATGTATTTTCAAAACTTACAGGGATCGATAAAAGCAGTTTTCAAAACACATGAGTTTCAATGAGTACCATTGAAATATTTATAAAAAAAATAAGGAAAATACTGCAATTATTTGTGGAGAAGAAGTTGCTTATGTTCTGAAATTTTATGTAATAACATTTTGGATCAAGCCCCAGAACATAGCGCTGCAGGTTAAAAGGA
>NW_027677052.1:0-380 GCF_054177405.1 Leptonychotes weddellii
CCTTTTCTCCCAATTTTTATTTAAGTTCTAGTTAGTTAACACATAGTGTAACATTGTTTTCAGGAGTAGATTTTAGTGATTCAACACTTATATTTAACACCCAGTGCTCAACATGACATGTGCCCTCCTTAATACCCACCACCCATCTAGCCCATCCCCCACCGACCTCCCTCCATCAAACCTCAGTCTGTTCTCTATCGTAAAGAGTCTCTTACGGGTTAGCCCAGTGATGGCTCTTAAGGAGGGCACGTATTGCATGGAGCACTGGGTGTTGTGAGCAAATGATGAGTCATCGAGCATTATATGAAGAACTAATGAAGTACTGTGTGGTGGCTAACATAACATAATAAAATAAAATAATAAAATAAAATTCTTCTTTA
>NW_027677053.1:0-380 GCF_054177405.1 Leptonychotes weddellii
AAAGTGGCAGGATATAAAATTAATGCACAGAAATAAGTTGCATTTATATACACCAACAACAAGACAGAAGAAAGAGAAATTAATCCATTTACAATTGCACCCAAAACCCATTTACAATTGCACCCATTTACAATTGCACCCTAAACTATAAGATACCTAGGAATAAATCTAACCAAAGAGGCAAAGAATCTGTACTCAGGAAACCATAAAATACTCATGAAAGAAATTGAGGAAGACACAAAGAAATGGAAAAACGTTCCATGCTCATGGATTGGAAGAACAAATATTGTGAAGATGTGAAGGCTACCTAGAGCAATCTACACATTTAATGCAATCCCCATCAAAATACCATCCACTTTTTTCAAAGAAATGGAACAAAT
>NW_027677054.1:0-380 GCF_054177405.1 Leptonychotes weddellii
ACTGTATCCCAAAATTTTAAAGAGAGAACAACTTATATATATATACCAAAAATAAGGTTCACTACTGTGAAGGGATAGAATATGACTCTAAAAATGAAAAATAAAAAAGATTTTTTTAAAAAGAGATTGATAAGATATTGGTTGAAAAAGGGAAAAAGAAAAATTAAAAAAAAAGACAGTTAAAAAAAATAACTTTGAAAGATTAAAGAATCATGGTAAAAAAGCCATGAATTCTAGGTGCAGTATTCCCCTAGGGCTGGAGTTCTGCCATTCTCATTGATCGGTAAACTTGGTCTTGGCTGGCTGTTCTTGCTGATCTTCTGGGGGAGGGGCCTGTTGCCATGGTTCCCAAATGTCTTTGCTCTAGGCAGAATTGCCCC
>NW_027677055.1:0-7677 GCF_054177405.1 Leptonychotes weddellii
GCCTGGCTGAGCAAACAGGTAAACCTTTTAAAAAGACTGGAAGCCTCAGAGTCAGACGCCCCTGAAGCCCGGTCCGTTTGGGACCCCTCGCTGACCTGTACTGGTGAGGGGTCCGGGCACAGAGACCAGCACCACCATGTTGGCCCCTGCAGACCAGCTATGTCCTACAACAAGAAGAAATGTATGTGGCCTCCTCCAAATCTGCCTTCTATGAAGCTCAGTGGCAGAGGACCGTGGATTGATAAGAGACTTCCTGGCCCCACTTTAGATGGACCCGTTCTAATTAGAAAGGCAGGTAAGGGTTTAGGGTTTGATCAGTTCAGCGTCCCCCACCCCCCGAACCAGTTATGCCTCTTTGGCCACATGATTTCATCTCTGATCACAGTGGTCTCATCCGTGACACGGAAAGAATACTGGTATCACTTCCCCAGCAATGCAGAGAGAGGATGAGCCCATGCCCACGGGTGCCAGGGGCTTCCAAAGCCACCTGCCAGGGCAGTGTCTGGCAGCCTTAGTGAAAGCGAGGGGTAAAGCTAAGAAGCCCGAGACAATTCTCTGCTGGTGTGCGCCCACCTTCACACAGAATATTCCATACAGAGCAGGGCTAATGGCTGAGACGCAAACTAATCTCAACGAACGCTAATTACTGTCATCTTACTTGAATCTTCAGGAATGTTGAATTTTTCTTTGTCCCCTCCCAGGAGCTCGTTAACTCTGGGCAAACTAATGAATGAGTTAGAGCCGCTGAAGAACGACGCTTGCTCCTTGCAAACCTTCTTCATCATGAACTGGAAAGAACCAAACGCTGAACTTCTGGCCTCCCCATGTTGCGGAGCCTGAGAACATGAGGAAAACAAGCAGCATTTCAACCAGTGACGGAGACTCCTGAAAGGAAGCCCATTCTCCAACTCAACGTACAAGATGTTCAACAAGTCCAAGCACGTGATCTCTGCTTGGGACATCTCTGACCTCGAAACACTCCGCAGATCATGCGGTGGTTTTCCCTGGCCTATAAACCCATCACGGAGACAAATGTCATATGCACACACGCATGCATGCACACCAGCAAATCCTCATCCGTCCGGTGGTAAGTGATCGATCCATAAAATATCACTCACTCCGACTAACTAATGGTCTTCATGTGCGTTTCTACTGCCAAGTTACCCAGATACTTGACAGGTGTCTGCATCATGCATCAGCTCATGAGCAGAGTGCTGTCCTGCCCGAGGCCGCTGAGCACCTCGCCATCCACCCCCCAACCCTGCACCTCGGCCTCTGCGTGTCCCCCGCACATCTGCTCTCCCCACGCAGCCCCTCCTGGCAGACGGCATCCAAACAAAAGGTAGCATCACGCTGCTGACTGCATTCAAGTTTGTGTTTCTATGTGCAGCAAATAATCTGTAATTTGTAAGCCAATTATTTATATGTAAATAAACGTTTGAAGGTTTTTGAAAGCAATTTACTCTCAGAATTAAGTTAAACAGGCCCTTGGAATCTCATTTGTGCTAATATTCAGTTTAGTGATTTCTGACTTCACAGACGATCCGTGAGCTATCCCCAACCACCATGTGGGTGCATGTGGCTCAAAGAAGTCCCCGTCCCCTGGTTCTTATGTCTCCAGAGCCATAGAAGGTACTCCTGTTCCTATATTTTGTTCCCACACGTAGAATTTAGATGTTGGAAGAAAGAGATACACAAGCAATAGCTGCAAATACAAAGAGAGCAAATCTGAATTTTTCCCCGGGGGCCAAGAGCAAACACATACCTGTTGGAAGTCGGGCGTGTCTAGCAAGGCAGTGATCTTATAGGCCTGAAGAAATTCGGGGAGGTATTCCAGAACGTGGCCAGCTTTGGCAAGCAGGTGGCTGAGTCTGGAGACCACATCCAACAAGGAGCCAAGGGCACTGTGGGCTTCCGAAGGCATCAGAATCTCGAAGGAAAAAAACACAACACGAGAAATAACCAACGTCGGACTTTGACTCTCATGAGGATTGCTTGAGCAGTGAAAACCTGGTTATTTGACTTTCTTCTTTCTTGAACTAGGGAGACGACTTCACTGTGCCATATAAAAGTCCTCTTTATTAGCGCACGCCTCGCTCGGCATTTTGGCACACAGTTGTACCCACACTGTTCAAACATAAACCAGGGATGGATACAATCTATCGTTAAAATTCACATCATTTTCACAATTTCTCTTTATGTTGGAGGTGCCTAAAGTGGGCATTTAAGAGGTCAAAATAGAACAACTCTTACATGGGAAACAATTTCCACTTAACCGCTGTGAACCATTTCTATTTACCCTCCTCATCCCTCTGGGCTGTGCTAATGCTCATTTTGTGGACAAGGGGACAGGGGCTCGGAGATCCAAGGACGTCCAGGAGTCTCAGAGTTAGAAGGACAGGGCCAGGGCGCCTGGGTGGCTCAGTTAGTTAAGCGACTGCCTTCGGCTCAGGTCATGATCCTGGAGTCCCTGGATCGAGTCCCGCATCGGGCTCCCTGCTCAGCAGGGAGTCTGCTTCTCCCTCTGACCCTCCCCCCTCTCATGTGCTCTCTCTCATTCTCTCTCTCTCAAATAAATAAATAAAATCTTTAAAAAAAAAAGAAGGACAGGGCCAGGCATTTAACCCGGGACTTTAGAAACTAGCAGTGCCCTTTGAAACCTGTGTGTGCTATTACCCTGACCCGCTAAGTATTTTTACATATCATTTTCGTCTTCTCTGTTCCGGGATGTACATTCCACATGGGTGGGGATGTGTGCCTGTCCCATCACTTAAGTAGTTACAGGGAGCAGGACAGCGTGGGTCGTATTACGGCTCAGAGTTTGCTGGATAAATGGATAAATGAGCAGACGCTGCCTCTTTCCACAAGAAGGGAGGAATCACGGCGAGCCTCCCCCTTCTGCGTTCATTTGCGCACTGAATTTTCAGGCTGAGGCCCTGACTGTCACAACTTCTTATTCTTGTTCATTAGCATTCTGCACCTGCCCCTTAGCTGCTGGTTCTGCAGCTGACCTGCAGGCCCGAGATCACAGCTCTCTCTTTTCCGGCCGGGCTCTGCTAATAATGATGTCCTCCTGGGGTCAGTGGCCCAACATTTGGGCACCAGACACGGGTGCGGGCTCCGTCGCTTTCTCTGCCCGCCTTTCTCATCAAGCCTGCGCCCCAGAAGGGGTGCCCAGCACAGCCCCACACGTGGTGGGGATGACTGGGACGGGACCACAGTGCTGACAGACAGAGGAACCCACAGATTCAAACGGCAAGCGTGTTCTGCAAGAGGCTTCACGGACTCGCCATCAGGGCAATGGAAAGTGGGCAGAATTGGGAGCGAGCCAGGTGCGCCGGGACCCTGGTGTTGATGCTGCTCGGCCTGCAGGTTTGGGGCTGCTCCACCATCTCCAGGAGGATGGTGTCCATCAGCTTCCCTACAGCCACGCACCTAGAAGGCTCCTGACGCATCGGAGCGGGTGTGATCAGAGGCGCTGTCGTTCTCCTTCCATCCCGGAGACCGACTCCAGCCCACACCTCATCCTCATGCCCCTCCGCAGGGGACTTACTTGGAAGCACTAATTTCACATGGGGCTTCTGTGTGCGTAACAGAACAGCACTAAAACCCTGGCTCGCCATTGGGCTGCATCTGTGTCCCAGGGGGCGCACGGTGAATTTGGAGGGCGTACTTGATCTGAAAGTTAGTACTTGTCCTCAGAATGTGTGTGCGTGTGTGTAACCCAATACTTACCCACTGGAGGGAGACCACAAAGGAAAGAGGGTTGGGATGGCAAACCTCCCCTTTTCCTGACCCCAAAGCTCTTCTCCCAGGTTGGAAGCGCCCAAAGCGCCCTTGCTGGATTAACAACACCTGTGGCATCTCTGAATAGCCCAGATGTTGGCAAATCCATCCCTGGGGAGAAACGGGGAACAAGACCGGTCCCTAAGGGTAGGGCTAAGTTTCTGGAAGCATAAGTAAGACTCCAACAGTGGAGGACAGAAGACAATGAACTTCTAGAAGAGGTAGAGCCCAGAGGGCAGTCAGTGGAGGGGTAATCACGGGTGTCCCCGGGTCAGCCGTGCCCACCGTCCACTGTCAACTCTCTCCCACACACGTTGTCATCTTTGGGTTTCTCAGATCCTTCTCACCCTCACCCCACTATATGCAGGAGTGTGTGGGGCAGGTTATGAGCTGGTTCCCAAGGTGACCAGGGCCCGTCCTGTGTTCCCTCCCGTGAGCACACCTTCTCCTGTCCAGGCTCTGGCAGAGGCAGGCACATAACCTTCACAGGATAGAGGCTGTGGGTCTCAGGACATGATGGGACAGAGAAGGCCAGGACCAAGGAGGGGTGGGAGCAGCTCCCGACTCAGAGCGGGGCGCGGGCCTGGCCCGAGGAACCCAGCTTCCCCTGATGTACCCCAGGAAGGGTCCTTAAGGAGGAGGGGAACCTGGCACTGAGGTTAGGAGGGCTTTTCCTAGTGGGTCCTCCTATGCTGACCACATTGATGGTCACCAACGCTGTGCCAAGTGTCCCCACAGGCCTGACCCCAGGGACCCCCTGGAAGGTCTCCTGAGCAACCCCTGATTCCGAGCCCCACCCCAGAGTCAGCGCACACGAGACACGGAGATTGGCCGAGGCCGCCAGGGTCTGCACCTGCGGGCCCCCCCTTGCCGCCCCTCTGCGGACGTCACGAGGCCCGAGTCAGGCCACCCCCCACGGTCACCCCCTTACTTTGTAAATGACATTGCGTAGATTCAGGTTCTCAGTCATGGACACGATCAGAGAATACACGTGGGGCCCGGGCAGGCTGCACAGTTCCTTGGCTGCAAACCAAGACTTCCGGTCCTCAGGAAGAGCCACCAGCAGGCGGAGAACGTCTGCATCACACCTTCCAGACCCGGCCACCAGAAGGGTACTCAAGAGCACCTGCGTCGGAGCGGGAGGGTCAGAGGTGAGTCTAGCTGGCGCTGGCGGCCCCCAACACAGCCCTTCCTCAGCGAGGACCCCCCGCCGAAAGCCCATTTTCCCAAAGGGCTGAGGATTTACCCATACAAATACACGGAATCTAAACCTCTGTGCGGTTCCAAACATTCTGAGTGGAAACGTCTCTAAAATGTGCACATAATTCTCCAATTTTGAAGCGATCTGCCCTTTCTGATGATGCGGGAGCAGGACCACAGGACCCTCCACCCTCGTCGACCCCGCGGGACCCCCACAGCCTTTGACTCTTCCCCCGACACAAGGTGTCAACCTTCGCTTTTCAGCTGTCGGTGTGAAACTATTCTCTTCCTCTTCCATTTCCAAAATGAAAACCAGCTCTCCAAAAACGGTTTTTGAAAAGAAAAAGCATATCCACTCAGAGGAGGGATGAGGACATCTGGTGCTTCCGCGTGCGGAGCGCGTCTCCGTTTGCGTATGGCTTTCAGCTAATGACCTTCACGATAGGACAAGGCATAAAGCAAAATTTCAAAAATGGGCTTCCCATTTCTATGTATACTGTGATGCATATGATTAGTGTGAACCATTCAGACCAAGCAAGACCCTTTGTGAACTGAAGCTACTATTCATTTATTAGGAGCCTCACGAGCAGGCAGGACTCATCAGATGCCTTCCTATAATACCAGAAAGAGCCCAGGAAAATCATTAAGAAATAGAAGATGGCATCAATTGTGTTTATCAGTCAGAGCCCATAAGATGCGCGTTTATGTGTTCGCGGATATTTTACGTTCGGAACTGGCTCGAGTGATTGTGGAGGTGCGAGTCCAAAATCTGCAGGGTGGGCCAAGAAGCTGGAGACCCAGGGAAGAGTTGCAGTTGGAGTCTGGAGGCAGAATTCCCTCCTCCCCTGGGGACCTAAAGTCTTTTCGATCACAGCCTTCAACTGATTGGATGAGGTCCACCCACATCATGGTCTTTACTCAACCGTCTACTGATGTGAATGTTAATCTCATCTAAAAAATACCTTCACGGCAACAGTGAGACTGGTGTTTGACCAAATACCTGGGTGCCATGGCCTAACCAACTTGACATATAAAACTAACCATCACAAATGGCTAGGATGCTCTCTTACGCTGATGTACATTTTGAATCTTTGAGAGAGATACATTAAGTGTTTTCACACCTAATTAACCAAAGAGTCCTTTTCCATATGGGATGTCCACGGTGCAGACACAACTTGAGAAAGATTTCCTCAATGCCACTGTTTTCAAATGTGCTCTCCTGGGGGTGAAGGGTGGTTGCCTTGGGGGTGGAGTAGGGTACGTGCAGAGAGGGGGCGTGATGGGTGGAGTATAGACATCCAACATTTGCTTTGACTGGGGCAGCCTGTCTCTGATCAGTTCCATAACGTGGGCTTCTGCATGAAATTTTCCTTGAAAATGGGATCCATCCAAGCCCACAACTCCAGAGACTTCCCCCAGCCTTCGAGTGAGCATCAACCAGAAACAGCCAATGATAGCCCATCCGTGTTTGCCCTGGAGCCTGGTCTTAACTACCATCTAGAGCATCACCAGTGGCCCCCAGGGAGGGTCACAGTCCATACAACTCCTAGAATTTGTCCCAGAACAAAAATATGTCTTAAAAACTTGTGTACGCCTATTTAAACCAAATGCGGGGGTCCCGTGCCCATCATGCAGAAACTCCGGCCACGCTGCAGTGAGCCACACCCTGAGCATATCTGCATCCACTCCTGTCTCCTAAACCTTACTCTTTATCTTCCTAAATCTCACTATGTCCCTTTTTCCTACGTGGAAGGCACCTAAAGCAGGAGTAAAGAAAGAGAAATAACACTCCGTTTTGTTGGGTTGGAGGGGCCACGTATGAGTCCTCATCAAAGTGAACCATGGCTCTGCTTAGGCTGATACGGCCACTTATCAGAAACGGGGAGGCCAAGGTGTTGCTGCTTTTCCGACACATCTGTGTTTGGGATCCGGGATGGGCAGCTCCCCGCATTGGGAGCCCGGCGCGCCTCAGGGACGGCCTCGGCTCTGCCCAGCTGACAGTTTCGACAAGGGGGTGCAGGGAAGCATGGAAAGGGACGGCCGCTCTCCGCTTGATTACGGCCAGGCAGGAAACACCACCGGTGAGGCAGACGGACTGGGAACGGGGAAAGCGAGTCGGCCATGTCACAGTGGTGTCAGCAAATCAGTGAGAGGAGCAGAGGGGAAACACTCCATCCTCCACGAACAGAGAGGGGCGGCGGGGCTCTCCGCCCCCAGTGTCCGGCTGGGCGCAGATCTGCTCACACGATGATGAGCTACGAGCAAGGATAAGCGCCAGCATCAAGGGCAGGAGCAAGCTATGATGACCTGTCAGGAGGGACGGTGGACCAGACAGAAGGGCTCCAGAGGGAGGCTGAGGGCGGCTGGGTCCTGACCCCGGCTCTCCCTGTGTCTGAGGTCCAAGAGCCACCCTCTGCCCGGCACCGAGCTGCAGGCTGGCCCCTAGGGCAGAGGTCACGGCCCCCCTCACCCACTGAGGCAGACCCCGGCTTCGCTGCAGTTCTGAGGGGAGAACACGGCTCCCACCTGGCTCTCTGTCTCCACTTCCAGAACATTTTCCCCTCTCCAGGCTCCAGACAGGATATTGGGGCTACTATCTACAGTTTTTAGGAAGTCATGGAGAAAATGAAATCAACCTTAATTTCTTTTTCTTCTTTTATTTTTTAGAGAGAGAGAGTGGGGGGATGGGGG
>NW_027677056.1:0-380 GCF_054177405.1 Leptonychotes weddellii
GAATATAGGTTAAATAATAATGTATTAAGCACGTCCTTTTTGAAAAGGAGTTTCGTTCTCGTATTAGAAACCTTCACTGACAGGGGCACCTGGGTGGCTCAGTTGGTTTAGTGTCTGACTCTTGGTTTCAGCTCAGGTCGTGATCTCAGGGTCGTGAGATCGAGCCCTGTACTGGGCTCCGCGCTCAGCAGAGTCTACTTCTCTCCCTCTCCTTCTCCCTCTGCCCCTCCCCCTGCTCATGCATGCCTTCTCTCTCTCTCTCTCTCTGTCTCAAAATAAATAAATAAAATCTTTAAGAAAAAAAGAAACCATCACTGAGCTTTTCCTGTCATATAATGCTAAGGATGTGCTTTCTCTTTTCCTAGCTTGTTTGTAGAAAA
>NW_027677057.1:0-380 GCF_054177405.1 Leptonychotes weddellii
CGCCACTCCTTTCGTTTCATTCATTACCTCTCGGAGTCTAGTAACTTCTGGGCTCATGACCTCCAGTTCTTTCCCTTCTTTCATCCATCCTCTACCTGACATTTGCTGAGTACCCGCTGTGCGCCAAGCACTGAGTTACACGCTTTGCATATATTATTTCATCGATTTCCTCTTGGGTTTTCTTGCCTTTTAACTGTAAGTAGCTCAGCACCATCCCCCCTCCCCCCGCCCCGGCCTCCGCCCTCAGTTTGAGCTTTCTTCTTCTTTTTTTTTTTTTTTAAAGAGAGGTGCATATGCACCTTCAGTTTAACAGATTTATCTGATTTTTGACCAGGACTCTTTTCTGGAGGAATGAGGGGACCCAACAAGGAGTCAGTGGA
>NW_027677058.1:0-380 GCF_054177405.1 Leptonychotes weddellii
ATTGTGGTAAAATACACATAAAATTTACCATTTTAGTAATTTTTTAGTGTATAGTTGAATAGTGCTAAGTACATTCACTTTGTCCAGAACCCTTTTCATCTTGCAAAACTAAAACTACACCCATTAAACAACAATTTCCCACTGCCCTATTCCCCCAGCCTGGGACAACCACCATTCTGCTTTCTGTCTCTATGAATATGATGGCTCTAGGTACCTCACAGGCAGGAAATCATATGTTTCTCTCTTTGTGACTGGCTGATTTCACTTTAGATTTCTTTCTTTCTTTTTTTTTTTAAATTTTTTATTCTTATATTATCCCCATACATTGCATCATTAGTTTTAGATGTAGTGTTCCATGATTCATTGTTTGTGCATAACAC
>NW_027677059.1:0-380 GCF_054177405.1 Leptonychotes weddellii
GGCCCAGAGGAGTTTTCTTCTCACCCAGCAGTCCCTCTGCATGGTACATATTTATCCAGGGTATATAGACGTAAGCCAAATATTAACTAATAATCAAGCTAATGCGCTGTAACATGGGCTGTGTGTGTGCTCTTCCTAGCCCTGGGAGCCGGGTGCCCTGAGCAGGAACAAATGTTTTCTTAAAAGGATGGCAATTATAACAAGCGATGCTTATGGCTGGATAATCTGGGCCTTATTCAGCAGGAATAATTATATGTCAGCGTCGACCAATCAGGAGGATAAAGGGCTTATTATAAGTCAAGTATTTCTGCCTCTGTCCTTCTCCAGACACGTGCTTGTGGAAGGGACCCTCTTTCTGACCGTGTTCTCTAGAACACATA
>NW_027677060.1:0-380 GCF_054177405.1 Leptonychotes weddellii
AGCTGGGGGGAAGCTGGGGACAGTCTCTCCTGGGGTCCAGCCGTGGACATGGAGGGAGGCTGGGGACAGTCTCTCCTGGTTCCAGCAGCGGAGCTGGGGGGAGGATGGGGGCAGTGTCTCCTGGGGTCCAGCAGTGGACATGGGGGGAGGCTGGGGACAGTGTCTCCTGGGGTCCAGCAGCGGAGCTGGGGGGAAGCTGGGGACAGTCTCTCCTGCGGTCCAGCAGCGGAGCTGGGGGGAAGCTGGGGACAGTCTCTCCTGGGGTCCAGCAGTGGACATGGGAGGAAGCTGGGGACAGTCTCTCTGGGGTCCAGCAGTGGAGCTGGGGGGGAAGCTGGGGACAGTCTCTCCTGCAGTCCAGCAGTGGAGCTGGGGGGAAG
>NW_027677061.1:0-380 GCF_054177405.1 Leptonychotes weddellii
AAACCACTGTTTCTTTTTTGTTTTGCTGAAAGATACCAATATTTTATTCTCTTCAGAGAAGCTAATTATGATAAAATTTCATTTGGATGTTTCTCAAAGCGAAATAGTGTGTGAAATGCATTGTTTGTGGGAGGTCCTAAAAATATTATGAACAAAAAGCTTATGATAGGGACCTTCACTTTCTTTTTTTTTTTTTTTTAAAGATTTTATTTATTTATTTGAGAGAGAGAATGAGATAGAGAGCATGAGAGGGGGGAGGGTCAGAGAGAGAAGCAGGCTCCCTGCCGAGCAGGGAGCCCGACGTGGGACTCGATCCCGGGACTCCAGGATCATGACCTGAGCTGAAGGCAGTCGCTTAACCAACTGAGCCACCCAGGCGC
>NW_027677062.1:0-380 GCF_054177405.1 Leptonychotes weddellii
TCAATCCAGGTACCATACCCTCTTTGACCTGGCCCCCTGGTACAATTCTCTTTGGTAGCTGAGGAGGGAAGAGAGGCGATAACTCACACAAGGTCCTGTCAACGGTGAAGGCTCAGGCACTGAGACTCAGACAGCGCTTCTGACTCTTGCCCCAGGTCCCTCCCTGTGGATCCATTGCCACCAAATGCCTCATCTTTCTGGAGCTCCAAGAAGGTCCCAGCCTCCCAGCTCATGAATACACCTGAACTGAACCTACTGGACCCAAAAAGGCCACAGCAAAGGCATAATCATTCAGTAGAAAATACTAAGTCTTTTTCTCTGACTCCACTCCAACAGACAACTCATTCTATAGCATTCTTTATCACAGAAATGACCCTAAA
>NW_027677063.1:0-380 GCF_054177405.1 Leptonychotes weddellii
GACTGCCTTCGGCTCAGGTCACGATCCTGGAGTCCCGGGATCGAGTCCCACATCGGGCTCCCTGCTCGGCAGGGAGTCTGCTTCTCCGTCTGACCCTCCCCCCTCTCATGTGCTCTCTCTCTCTCTCAAATAAATAAATAAAATCTTTAAAAAAAATAAAAATAAAAAGCAAATACATTAAAAAAAAAAAAAAACTGTTACTGTTTAAATGGCTTTGGACAGAAAGGCAGAAACTGAGAAGTCCAGAATTTAGAAAATCTGACTCAGAACCAAAACAAACTCAGAAGTAGCAACTTCTGAGCACGAGCATCAGGCTGACTTATGAACGTTAGCTTTACACAGCTAGACTCAGTTCTCTTTGCAAAGGTAAATAATAATAA
>NW_027677064.1:0-380 GCF_054177405.1 Leptonychotes weddellii
AACTAAAGAGACACATGTTGGAGGGGAAAAAAATAGTCTACAACAAAAAGGCATTGGTATGTGGCTGGAAATGTTTATTATTAGCTAAGCATATGCTGATGTATTTAGAGATATTTTTATTAACTTATGTAAAGTATAGGGACTTAACATTTAGTATAAGGGGAGTTTCATGATAAGCATTCTTCTTTTTTTTTTTTTTTATTCTTATGTTAATCCCCATACATTACATCATTAGTTCTAGATGAAGTGTTCCATGATTCATTGTTCGTGCACAACACCCAGTGCTCCATGCAGAACGTGCCCTCCTCAATACCCACCACCAGGCCAACCCATCCTCCCACCCCCCTCCCCTCTAGAACCCTCAGTTTGTTTTTCAGAGT
>NW_027677065.1:0-380 GCF_054177405.1 Leptonychotes weddellii
AAAACACAGCTCGAAGAACAGTTTTACTCAGAAAGTCCGCGCTCTGGGTTCTGAGTAAAGTTGACCCCGTTCAACGGCCATGCTTACCTCTTTGAGGATCTCGTGTTCCCTGGGAAAGAGGCTGTGGTGAGAAGGGAAGAGAAGTCGGGCTCCATTGCCAGGAAACGAGAGAAGCCAAGTGCACAGGGAGGCCGCCGTGAACGCCACGGTGGGGAACTCAGCGGCCTGGCGGTGTTAAAGGGGTCAGCAAGCCCGCGACTTCCGGGGGCTCACACGCCACAGGCTGCGCCTGCGCATGCGCACGGGCGCGCAGAGGCGCGCACGCGCATGCGCACACGCACAAGTTTGCACTCGGGCTCCCGGATGTCCCCAAGCTTGTG
>NW_027677066.1:0-7677 GCF_054177405.1 Leptonychotes weddellii
CAGTGAGATCATATGATACATGTCTTTCTCTGACTTATTTCGCTCAACATAATACCCTCCAGTTCCATCCACGTCGTTGCAAATGGCAAGATCTCATTCCTTTTGATGGCTGCATAATATTCCATTGTATATATATACCACATCTTCTTTATCCATTCATCTGTCATTGGACATCTTGGCTCTTTCCACAGCGAAATCGGAGGGGTAGATGAACCATGAGAGACGATGGACTCTGAAAAAACAAACTGAGGGTTCTAGAGGGGAGGGTGGTGGGAGGATGGGTTAGCCTGGTGGTGGGTATTGAGGAGGGCACATTCTGCATGGAGCACTGGGTGTTATGCACAAACAATGAATCATGGAACACTACATCTAAAACTAATGATGTAATGTAGGGGATTAACATAAGAATTAAAAAAAAAAAAAGGACTGTTGTTAATTCTTCTTCTTCTGTTTGGTAGAGTTCACCAGTGAAGCCATTTAGGTCCTGGGCTTCCCTTTCCTTCCTTCTCCTCCGCCCCCTCCTTCCTTTCTTTCTTTCTTTCTTTCTTTTTTTTTTTTTTAAGATGTTCCATGTGCACTTTAGAAGAATGTGTGTTTTGCTCCAGTTGGATGGAATGTTTCATATATGTCTGTTGGATCCATTTGTTATAGTGTTGTTCAAGTCTTCGGTTTACTTATTGAGTGTCCATCTGGATATTCCATCCATTGCTGGAAAGTGGGACAGTGAAGTCTCCTCCTATCACTGTGTTGCTGTATTGCTGTCTACTTTTCCCTTCAGGTCTGTCAATGTTTGCTTTATATATTTAGGTGCTCTGATGTTAGGTGCATATATATTGTGGAGACTGGCTGCCAGGGTTTGCAGGTTTGTTGTTGAGACCCATGTGCCAGTGCTGAGAGTTCCTACCCCTCTTCTTTGTTCTTAGCTACCCCCAGAAGAGCTAGCTCTGTCAATTCCCTCAATTTTTTGGTTAAGTGAGGCAGAAGCAGGCCTCTTGGCAGTGCCCTGAAACCTGAAGTAGTAGGTTTTCATGTGGCTCTCTTTCCCCTATGGGGGAAATTACAGTATAAGGGGTTTCTCTCAGTGCTGAGTGGTACAGAGTGGGGGAGGAATGTCACTAGTAAAGTGAAATGGTTCTCACTCTTTACAGTGTGACTGTTCATAGATTTTCGGCTCCCCCCCCCCTCCCTGGGGTACTAGAGCCTCTCAAATGGACTCTAGAGCTCTTAGAAAGGTATTTTGTCTGTGGATAGTTGTAAATCATTGCTTCTCTGGGGCTAGGAAGGCTGGTAGCTCCTATTCCAGCATCTTGAGGATGTCACCCCCAAGACTATATTTTTAAAGTCTTAGTATATCTTGTGCTTCTGAGATTTTTAAGGTCTGTAAATACAAGTGAGAGAAAGGGGGAGAAACATGAAAAACAGCTCAAGAGAGGGAAGAGGGAGTAAGAAAGTGCACCTGGTGTTTAGCTCGAGTTTATACAATGACTATTCTTTTTTATGCCTTTCTATTTTGTTACATTTACTCCTGATTATGTATGAATGAAGCAGGCAGTTCTTTAACTAATTGTCTATCTTTATATTCAACATCTTTTCCTCTTCCAAAACGTATTTGTTTAGCTAATTATGGTTATGCTATTGGATGTTTGCAATTATGTGTCTCAAATATATCGAGAACATATTTTCTAAAGACGAATTCTCACGTCTGGGAGCCTTCTTTCATCAATCTCTCTAGAAAAGAAAAAAATAAAATGAGAAAGAACACTTCTTTCAGGAGCAAAACCCACATTCTTTGCCAGTAAGGATACGATCATTTAAGTGAATTTATTCTTTGTCTTCTAATAACTTTGCCTGGTGAAAGAATGTATTGAACAAAATCTCCCTTTATATTAGTCATTTCATTTAAGTGCATATCTTGTGAATATTCAATTCTGACAGATTTTGAAGAAATATGGCTCTGTGCCAAGATAATTAACTTCAAATTTTGGGTGATTTGGTACTAGTGATAAACTTATTCCTGATATAATAGAAACTTAGGATAATAAAATTAGACTATTGTCTAATTTATAAGTGTTTAAGTTGGCTCCCATTACTTCTCTCTGTAAGGTTACAATAAATACTTGAACTGATTTGCATGGTTTTCAGTTTTATTGTTAACATGTCTCCATTCATAATTTCTTGGTAGCTGGGTTGCAATGGAAAACAGCCACTAGGCTTAGAGATTATATCATGGACTATATAATGAACACTGGTCTTCAATAATGATACGGCTTAGGAGGGCAGTATGAAGTATGAAGAAGTATCAAATGTGTGGAGTATGTAGTATAAGAAGAGAACTAACTTGTTTTATTTAAGTGATTCTCTGGCAGCAGCCTTGATTTATAGTCTCCCAACCTCTCACTGTCATTTCTATAAAAAAAAAAAAAAAACATGAGCGCATTCAAATAGTCACAGTCCTCTCACCCTCAAAAATACAGGATTCTATTCAATAGCCATAATCTAGGAAAATATTCTAAGTAATGCAAAACTTATGATGCTATTTGGTGACTTGATGTGCTATTCTACATGGAACAAAACTACTCCTCCTGGATAATGGAAGTAAACTAATTTTCCTTCCTAAATGATATGTCCCCAAATTAAAAAATGGAATACACACACACACACACACATACACACACATTTATCTCACCTGGATAACCAGTTTTATTATGCAGGTGGAATAGTTAAGGTTTTATGGCCATGTCTCAATGCTGTCATTTCTATATTTGGCCAGAAATTACTTATAACTAAAAGGGGAAATGTTTGCTGAGAATAGAGTTTGGGTAGGGATGGATGGAGGGCAAGAAAAGTTGGATATTGCATTTTAGCTGACCATTTTCTCAAAACATAAGGCATAAATAATAAGGATAAGAAGAACTGTGGCAAAATAAAAATTGTTTTTATGTTTCTTGATATTACAATTATTAAGAGCTTTTCCATTGAGAAGATACAGGAATTTGTTGAAAGCAAACTAGACACTGGGAGTTAATTCATTTATTTATTTAACAAATAATAATTGGTGCCTGCCTTGTGGGGAGGCAAGAACCATTATAGATGCACTGAGAGAAGAAGTAGTAAACTAGAAAAATATCTCTGTTCTCATAGTTTTTGTGGAGGTGGAAGGTGGTACAATTATTAATAAACCTAGATACAAAAAATAAGATAATTGTAGATATTGTGAAATACTTTTAAGAAACAAGACAGAGCAATTGAATTTAGAAGGTGATTACAAGAGAAGGTAAATGACTACATTATATAGAATGATCCAGGAAGTCCTTTCTATGTAAAGAGTGTGAAGTTTAGGTATGAATTATAAGAGAGTTTCCCAGGCAAAAGAAATAATTACAAGCTCCAAGACAGGAATGAATGTGGTACATTTTAAAATAGGTAAGAGGCTGTTTTAATGAGACTATGTATGCTGCCATTTTTACTGACCATTACTATAATAAATATCAAAGTCAGGATAAATCATATCTGTTTTCTCAGAGGAAATTTCTAAGGACCTATTTTACTGATCTTGAATCTCATTATCCACTGTAAGAATTTTTCTAGATGTCAAAGAGGGTAAACAAGTGTATTTACTTAGGGAGAAAAGATGCTGGGGCAATGGGTCTCAGACCCCAGTGGGGAAGGAGTAGGAGAGTAAAACCTTCAGACAACCTTCTGAAAGGACTATAAACCGACCATTAAGTGAAAGTAGGAGAATTAAGTAATGCTTTGGTTTCCTTGTGAGATTTGTTTGTTCATCATCCTGATTACCAATAGAAATAAGGCTAGTTTGTCAAGGACATGGAAAATTGGGTAGAGTGTGGAGGTAGAAGATGAAATCACAGTAGTGGCATGGGCCAGGTAATGCAGGCCTTGTAAAAAAGTGTGGATTACATTCTGAATTTCTAGGAAAAGCAGAGGTGAGATTAAGAGTTCCTCTTAATGGACTCTAGTGGGCCAAGGGTGAGAGCTTGAATTTCATTAAGAGGTTGATGCAGTAGATTCTGGTGATTAATGATTGCATTTGGGGAACAGAGAAGGGCCTTTGCTCCTAGCTTGCAACCCCATCCTGCTGTTGCTGCAAAGGCCGCAGCTGGGAGATGAGGCAGCATGCACGCGGAAAAGTGGTGGTTTCAAGGACAACCTCTGCACACTCTGCAGGAAAACAATAGATTGTATAACTCGCCAGCAAGGATTAATCAAGACAAAGCTAAAATCCACAGGATTTATTTTTAAAAATGCAGAAAAGGGGACACAAACATTGTTGTGAAAAAACAACTTCTGAATAGAGACTTATTATATGTATTAAATGGCAGTTGTTGAACATGTCAATAATTACAAAATTTCCAAACATTTTTACAAACTAGGGAAGTGTATTAAATTTGACAGAGGTATGAAAATTCATTCACAATATTGGACAAAATAGTGACCTGCCAGTTAATGGGCTAAAGACAAGGTTTTTTTAAAAAGAGGCTAAAATTACTAATTATTAAGAACAGTGGCCTAACTTGGAGTAATACAGAAAATGAAGACATAAAAATTAGCAAAATATTATCTTTAAATGTTATAATAATTTTATAATAAAATTATATAAATTATATAAATTTATAAAAAAATTTATAATAAAAATTATCTTTAACAAATTTTAAAATTTTAAATGGCAGTGTTTTATCAGCTTCTCATAAGGGCAATATTTTCCTGCACTGTAGGTAGAAGTTAAAGCTGGTAGAATGTTAATGAATGGCATGTGACATATTTAGCAAGAATTAGATGAAGTTCATACTATCTATTCCAGTGACACTACCTCTATTAAGATAGTTTAAGGAAATAATCAATAGAAAATATAGGTCTGCAAAGCAAATGCTAAAATCTTAACAGTGGTTTGATTCAGAATGGTGGAATTAAGAATTACCTTTTTTATATGTTTTAAAATATGTTTATAAATTTGCCACAGTATCTACCACAGCATGTAGGAGGGTTATAATAAGAAAATAGTCTTATTTAAGTATTTAAACTAGGATCCAAGCTTTGGAAACACAAGAGTCCTAATTAGGTAGCTTAAAGAATGTGAATCTCAATTACCTTATCTCTAAAATGGCAAAAATTTCACTCAAGATTTTGTTTATACCTAGCAGTACTCTTTAATAATATTTTAAATATGATGTAATGTATGGTGTATGGTGATTAACATAATAAACAAATTAATAAATAATGGGCCAGTCATAAAATATAGTGTGGTTAAATAATTACATATGTTTTAATAAATATAGATACGCTATTGATATAATGTGAATTATAGCTGTCAGAAAATATTTAACATCAAGGGGGAATGTCTACGATGCGTTAAAAATACAAGCAAGCAGTAAAATTTTTTTCCTATTATGATTCTGTTTTGAAAAAAAATACGTACATGGATAGACACCAAAGTATTAAAAGTTAATGCCTCTGGGTGGTTGGACAATGGACGATACATTTTCTTTTTATCCAGTTAATTTTACACATCTTCTCTAATGTTCGTATGTCAATATTATGTTAAGAAAATTAATTTTATAAGTCAAATGCTAATAATACCCACCTTTGAGATTTATTTTGAAGATTAAGTGAGATAATGCATGGAAGTTTTTGCTGGATATAGTCAATAAAGATCATTACCCCTTATGTGGAACTTTGCTTCCTAGTTACTTTGCTCTAAAGTAACAGAAATAGACAAAATTACTCTTCAGGATCTGCAATCTCAGAATTCTATGATTTGCTTTCAAGACAGCACAAGTGTAAACAATCTGGACATCTAGGCAGAGTGAAGTTCAATTGTCCTGCCCAAGGACTAATCTCCTAATTAAGATATAAGTGACAATTTAAGCAACACAGTGCACTATCCACAAACATTAACTATGTTGATTAAAGTGAATCTAATTTGTATTTCTTTTTTTTTAAAGAAAAGAAAAGAAAACCTTTTGAAATTCTTAACATATAATTTTTTTGGATATAAAACTTCTCAAAATTGACATAGGATGTGATATTTTTGTGCCATTACTTTGGTACACTGTTCATTTGCTTTGATATGTGTTACATGCTTCTTTCAAGCAAATTCAATCGCTTTAATTTTTTTCTTACAATATTTTCTGTGCACACTGAAAGCTCAGTAATTCTTGTTGACTCACTAGTTATAATAGAGGTAAACAGGACAGTAAAATCAGGCAAGCATTTTATGTGAACCTTTTAGAGATTAGCAGAAGTTGCATGAGAAGATGTCATATCAAATTTTTGCCTAAAGGCTCAAGTCATAGAGAGTTCAGATCAAATGCCAGTGTTCATGATATAATTCCTTCTTCAAACTATTTAAATCATAAGTTCAAGAACCAATAATTATTCATAATGATAAAAATGAAAACAATGTATCTAAACTTAAAAATATCATGAAAAGAAGAAAAATCTCATTTTAAAACTATACTCCAGAGAAATTACTCAAAATTCCACTTAGTTTTCTTAATTGTCTTTATCCTTTTTGGAATTTTATTTGCAAAATATGAAAATATATTTTTAAAAATTTCATAATGCAATAATTGCATTTACTTTAAAAAGCATATCTATTAATATTTTATAGTTAAGTAGCAAAGTTTAAATGGTTGTACTATAAGAAACAGAAACCATGCATAAGCAGTTGACTAAAACTGCATATTTTGTAAAAGAAAAAAATTTTTACAGTTTAAAAAAGAGTATGGTAACATCTTACTAATTAGAATACTCTTCAAGGACACATGTTCCTTTTAAAAATGTAGCTAGTAATTGGAATAACATTAAGAGCACTGACATTTCAACTAGTACCTACATATTAGCATAGTAAAAGTAAAAACAAAAAATTCCTTCTGTTCATCCTACCTAAGCCTTATCCCATCTTGATTATTCAGTCTTCACCATAAAATTTGGTCAATTCAGTTAAGGGTAGAAAGAATATCCTAAAATTTTCTAAACAACTTAGTTTAGTATGTTGATTAACACCGAAAGTAAAGGAATTTTTTGGTTAGTTGGTCTAGTCTTCACATGTTTTAAAATAATATTCCTAATGTTGACATTCAGTGGACTATCCATAATGAATCTTGTGTGTAGAGTTCAATTACATTTATGGGGCGCCTGGGTGGCTCAGTCGTTAAGCGTCTGCCTTCGGCTCAGGTCATGATTTCAGGTCCTGGGATCGAGCCCTGCATCGGGCTCCCTGCTCTGCAGGAAGCCTGCTTCTCCCTCTCCCTCTCCCACTCCCCCTGCTTGTGTTCCTTCTTTCGCTGTGTCTCTCTCTTTGTCAAATAAATAAATAAAATCTTTAAAAAAATTTTTTTTAAATTTGATTTTATTATGTTATGTTAATCACCATACATCATTAGTTTTTGATGTAGTGTTCCATGATTCATTGTTTGCGTATAACACCCAGTGCTCCATTCAATACATGCCCTCTTTAATACCCATCAACAGATGAATGGATAAAGATGTGTGTGTGTATATATATATATACACACACACACATATACACACAATGGAGTTCAATTAAATTTTGACTAAAATAATGATTTACATTAAACATGGTTGGTTTAAGGTACTACTTAGAGTCTAAATCTTTGCTGTTATTTTATTCTCTTCTTCTCTTTAATTGGATTCATA
>NW_027677067.1:0-380 GCF_054177405.1 Leptonychotes weddellii
AGCCAAAAAACAGACTCAGAACTGTAGAGAACAAATAGATGGTTACCAGGGGGGTGGTGGCTGAGGGGATGGGTGAAATAGGTGATGGGGATTAAGAGTACATTTATCATCATGAGCACTAACTAAGATATGGAATTGTTAAATCACTATATGATACACCTGAAACTAATATAACTGTTAACTGGAATTAAATTTTTTTAAAAAGGAAAATAAATGAAAAAGTATTGCCTTTAAAATGAGGACCATTTACAGTTAGAAATGGCTGTACAGATTTGGTTTTAATTTCCAGCTTTTTTTATTAGAAATTTGGAGGTCCAAATGTCCATGGAGGTTTTGATTTTTTTTTTCATTTTTAGAAAGTTTTTAATGGTAGTAGTAAT
>NW_027677068.1:0-380 GCF_054177405.1 Leptonychotes weddellii
CCCCCCCCCATCTTGGCAGGGGGGAAAGGAGAGGTCAGCCTGTCACAAAGGATTCTGCTTCCCAACCAACTCCTCCCGAGTTTCCTAATTTGGTCGCTTTATTGCAAACCATTTTAGAGAGCTTCTGGCATCCTGAGAGCAAGGACAAACCATTTCTGAGGGTTTTGAGTAGGGTGTGGAAGGCACCGCGCCCAAATTTGTTGTGTATGGAGAGCAGAAAAGTGGGTTGCAGGAAGGCAAGGCTCGGGGCCGGGACCTCTGTGGGAGGCAGCCGTCCAGGGGACAGATGACGGTGGCCAGAACTGAAGACAAGGAATGGAGAGATGCGAAAGGACAGGGAGATGCTTCGGTGGTAGAACCAGGAGGGTGTCAGATACCAC
>NW_027677069.1:0-380 GCF_054177405.1 Leptonychotes weddellii
CATTAGTTTTTGATGTAGTGTTCCATGATTCATTGTTTGCGTATAAAAAGAGGTTTTAATTGACAAGGTCCTTGGTTTAGAGCGCTGGTATGTGACTGTTACATGCTATGTGCCATTTGTCTTCCTTAGTACTAGCTTTAATGGTTCTATTAGCCACATCAAGAGTGTTCTCATAATTTGTCTGCATTTTCTTGTAATTCATGCTATTCTTCCAAGGGGGAAACCCAATTCAAGAGAAAGATGGCATGCATTTTTTAATAAATGAATCTTGTCTAATGCTTTTAAAGCATTTCATTTACAAAATCAGCTTTTATTAGGATGTCAATAAATAGTTCTATGTTTGATGTAAAAAGCAAAATTGGGTCTATCAAATATGAGGA
>NW_027677070.1:0-380 GCF_054177405.1 Leptonychotes weddellii
TTTTTTATTTAGTTGTCAGCGGAGGGGGCGGTGAGCGAGCATATGCAGGAGAAGTAGCAGGCAGAGGGAGAAGCAGGCTCCTCACTGAGGAAGGAACCTGATGTGGGACTCAATCCCAGGACCCTGGGATCATGACCCAAGCCGAAGGCAAACGCTTAACCAACTGAGCCACCCAGGCATCCCTTATTTTTTTTTTTTTAAGTAGGCTCCAACACCCAGCATGGAACCCAACATGGGGCTCAAACTCATGACCCTGAGATTAAGACCTGAGCTAAGATCAAGAGTCAGCTACTTAACCAACTGAGCCACCCAGCCACCCCTCAGAAGCATCTTTTAATGGTTAGAGGCAAGCTTACCTATGATGTCCAAAAAAAAAAAAA
>NW_027677071.1:0-380 GCF_054177405.1 Leptonychotes weddellii
AAATTAAATTAAAAAAAAAATAAGCACCACCCTAAATTCTTTCCCAAATATAACTCTCAAATCTGATTTGTGCCTTCACTGCCTCCCCTCCATGCTTCTCTCAGCTTGGAGTTTAAGAGAAACTATACTGAGGACATACGAAACAACTATTTGGAGTGGAAATGAACTATCCTTAATTCAGTCTCAAAAGCAGAGCTGAGTTCCTTGTTCAATTAAATCTTATTGGGCCTCTGTTACTCAAAGGCCCTATCAATTTTTTTTATTTTTTATTTTTTATATTTAGAATCTAGAAAGAATTAGCTTTTCTGAACTTTTGAGAGCCTGGAGTTCTGAATTCTTTCTATTCTCTTTCATTTCTGTTTGCAGACTATGCAAACTCT
>NW_027677072.1:0-380 GCF_054177405.1 Leptonychotes weddellii
CATCGAGCCCCGCATCGGGCTCCCTGCTCAGCGGGAAGCCTGCTTCTCCCTCTCCCACTCCCCCTGCTTGTGTTCCCTCTCTCGCTGTCTCTCTGTCAAATAAATAAATAAAATCTTAAAAAAATAATAAAAAGAGCACAAGGGGAGTCTGCTTCTCCCTCTCCCTCTGTGCTCTCCACCTCTCTCTCTCTCTCTCTCTCAAATAAATGAATAAAATCTTTAAAAAAAAAAAAAGTAGAAGGGGAGCTGAGGTAGGGGAGGCAGGGAGTACAGACCGCTCCGTGAATATTTTCTGAAGGTGGGAGAACTGAAGCACCTAGATAGTTCAGTAGTTCACATGGACAGATGATTCAAGGCCAGCTGGGGGCAGTTTATTGTAC
>NW_027677073.1:0-380 GCF_054177405.1 Leptonychotes weddellii
AAGTGCAGGCGCCACTCACTTAAGAGGGGGTAATGGGGAAAAAGACACCACTCATTTAGCAGGGGTAACTGTAAAAAGTACCGTTAAAACTAGACAAGATCAGGTAGACTGATTTAGTGTAAATTTTAAATTACATCTGGCTTTTGGGAGGACAATGTTACATCACCCAAAGTATTAAAGCAATAGTACTGTATAAGAATACCAAACAGTACTCAAATTAGTCAGCAGCTGACTAGTCAATTGTCTATCAAAAGTTTCTAATAACTATTTTCCTAGATGAGTTTTCACTTTTTATTTTTTTTAGAGATTTTATTTATATATTTGCAGAGAAACAGGAGAGAGGGAACACAAGCAGGGGGAGTGGGAGAGGGAGAAGCAGG
>NW_027677074.1:0-380 GCF_054177405.1 Leptonychotes weddellii
GCGCCTGGGTGGCTCAGTCGGTTAAGCGACTGCCTTCGGCTCAGGTCATGATCCTGGAGTCCCTGGATCGAGTCCCGCATCGGGCTCCCTGCTCGGCGGGGAGTCTGCTTCTCCCTCTGACCCTCCCCCCTCTCATGTGCTCTCTCTCATTCTCTCTCTCAAATAAATAAATAAAATCTTTAAAAAAAAAAAAAAGAAATACATAGGCTCATAAGAGACTACTATAAACAAGTATATGCGAGCAAATTACATAACAGAAGAAATGAATAATTTCCTACAATCCTATAATCTTCCAAGACTGAATCAGGAATAAGTACAGAGTCTGAAAAAAATGATGACATGTAAAGAGAATGGATCAATAATCAAAAACCTCCCAACAC
>NW_027677075.1:0-380 GCF_054177405.1 Leptonychotes weddellii
CAGCTCCTGGAGATGCAGCCTCTGCACTGGGAGCAGTCTTCTCCCAGCTTGGCAGATCCCAGCGTGGTGCCCGTGGAGGAGGGGCAGAGATTTTACATCGAGGAGAGGAAATGAGAGAAAATTGACATTTATTGGGCACTGACTAGATGTTTGGCACGGTTTAGTTCACTTCATTTTATATAGGCCTTAAAATAAGCCCGTGAGATCATTAGCCCCATTTTATAGATGAGAAAGTTGTACTGTGTTGTAACCATCTGCTTTTCCCATTACACTGTGGGTTCCTTGCGGGTAGAGGCAGGGTCCTAATTTTTCCATTCTCCTGTTTGACACAGTGGCAGGCATGTAGTTGGGACTGAGTAGGAATTTGTTGAATGACTGAA
>NW_027677076.1:0-380 GCF_054177405.1 Leptonychotes weddellii
GACTCTGGGATCATGACTGGAGCTGAAGGTAGGCACTTAACCGACTGAGCCACCCAGGTGTTCCTTTCTCTCTCTCTTTTAAAAAAGATTTATTTATTTTAGAGAGAGAGAGAGTGCATGAGAGCGGGGGTGGGAAAGGGAGAGGGAGAGAGAATCAAGCTGAGCATGGAGCCTGATGCAGGGCTGGATGACAGGACCCCGAGATCATGACCTGAGCTGAAATCAAGAGTCTGATGCTCAACCGACTGAACCACCCAGGTGCCCCTGCTCTTTCTCTTAATCACAAGATGGAGAAATTCCAGGATCGTATGAGGTGGCAGAGATTTCGTGGTCAGGAAAAAGCCTTCATCGGAACTCTGGGAACAGGTACCAGCACTTAA
>NW_027677077.1:0-14710 GCF_054177405.1 Leptonychotes weddellii
AAAAAAATCCTTTCCTTCTTTCTGGCACTGCGCTAGGTACAGACTTTGAGATCAAGAAATAAAGTCCCATTTCTCAAAAATGTCTGAATTAGGGGCGCCTGGGTGGCTTAGTCAGTTAAGCATCTGACTCTTGGTTTCAGCTTAGGTCATGATCTCAGGGTCACAAGATCGAGCCCCACGTCTGGCTCTGTACTCAGCACAGAGTCTGCTTAAGATTTTTTTCCTCCTCCCTTTTCTTTTGCCCCTCCCCCTGTGCATGCGCGCTCTCTCTCTCTCTCTCGCTAAAATAAATAAATAAATAAAATCTTTTAAAAATCACTGAATTATGTGGGGGACGCAAGTAAGTAAAGAATACAGTAGAGGGCAATGAGTGTGTGGTAGGAATATGCCTAAGATGCTCTGGTGCTCAGCAGAGACTCCTACTGGGAATGTGAGGGGGAGAGTGGTTGGGCCGGGAAGGCTCCCCAGAGGAGGTGATGGTTTGTGCTGAGTCCTACAGGCCAAGGAGGCATTCACCTGGTGGAGAAGATGGAATAGGATCATTCCAGGCAGCAGGTGTATGCACCTGGCAGCTAGAACCATGACTGCATTTGAGGGGTGATTACAGGTGTGTCAAGAAGAGGAGATAAGAGCTAACAGGGCCCACAAAGGCATGCCATTCTTAAATATTTATTGTCACCAAGGAAATACCAGTGATGAGATAGTCTTTGGTGCTGAGGCTGGAAGGTTAGGCTGTGGTTGGAGTATGAGACAACCTTGGATGCCAAGCTAACAGGTTAGTATTTCGTCTCATTAGCCATGAGGGCCTAATGAGAGCTCAGCCTCCTCTTGCCCTGAAATCTTGTCGCTTTATATTTAAATCCACTGATCAACAATCAAATGTATAAAGACATAATCTAATAGTCTATTTGAGCAAATTCATTGATTTTTTTTTAAATGGCTGTGAAGATGAGGGAATATATTCATTAAGAAGTAATGAATAAATCAGAAGACAAAAGGGGTAAAAGGAAACATAAAAGAGAGTGTCTTGAGGTTGAGCCGAGGGAAAAAGCGAAGAAAGACTTTCTCCAACACACACACTGGGCCCTGGTCTAGCAGCTGCCTGTACAGAAATGATTCTTGGCTTGGCAGTTCTTTAACCAAATTATTTATCTTCTGATGGAAGTTATATACTGTTTGCACTCTAGTCTTAGTTATTTTTTAAAAAGAAGATAAGATAGATTGCAATTTTGTAAGTTTTGAAGAAATTGTTTTACATATGGAATTTACTATATATGTATGTACCTGTATGTGTGTTTTCTTGTTAGGTCAATGTGAACCAATTACATTGGAACTCTGCATGAATTTACCCTACAACTATACAAATTATCCAAATTACCTTGGCCACAGGACTCAAAAGGAAGCATCCATCAGCTGGGAGTCTTCTCTTTTCCCTGCACTTGTTCAAACGAATTGTTACAAATACCTCATGTTCTTTGCTTGCACCATTTTGGTACCAAAGTGTGATGTGAACACAAGCCAGCGGATCCCACCTTGCAGGTAATACAATGAAGTCTCCCCCAAGCATCCTCATTTTCCCCTCAGGGAGAACCGAGGGATCGGAGACTTAGTTTGAGTTTAGACAAAGTCCATATTGCTAAGGAGCTCTGTATATAACAAATTATGTGTTAAAAAAGTAAAGAAGTAGGAATTCTAAAATGAATATTTGAGTTAGGATTCATTACTGGAGTACCACACAAGGGAGGTATGAACTGCCTTTGATAAATAGTTCACATACTTTTTTTTTTTTTGAGATTTTATTTATTTATTTAATGGAGAGACAGAGAGGGCACAAGCAGGGGGAGCTGAAGCAGAGGGAGAGGGAGAAGCAGGCTCCCTGCCAAGCAAGGAGCCCAATGTGGGACTTGATCCCAGGACGCTGAGATCATGACCTGAGCCGAAGGCAGATGCTTAACCGACTGAGCCACCCAGGCGCCCCAGTAGGTCACATACTTTAATCAAATAAAATCACGTTTCACTTTGGTGGATCAAGAAGTGTTCTAAAATGTGAGTTAGGCGAAGAAGGGGTATATCTGCTTTTTTCTCTGGCAACACTGATGTTTTAAAATGCTGACTTTTGATAGCACTCAGAAGTTAGAGACGTTACATAAGCCGTGGACTGCAGCTTGGACAAGGGATGGACATCGCTGACGTTTTTCTACCTGCTTAGATGAAATGAGGGCCAGCATTTCAAGCTTGCAGCTTGGATTTAGGATGAGAAATATCCTCCTTCAGGTTAAGAGTACTACTCCGGAGCCCACCGTCTGGTCCGAGTCCTGGCTCTTCTGTGACTGCTTTGTGGCCTGGGACAGATTTTTCAGTCCCTCTCAGTCTCAGTTCTTCTACTCTGTCTATAAAATCAAGACAGGGGACGCCTGGGTGGCTCAGTCGGTTAAGCGTCTGCCTTCGGCTCAGGTCATGATCCGGGGGTCCTGGGTTCGAGCCCCACGTCGGGCTCCCTGCTCAGGGGGCAGTCTTCTCCTCCCTCTCCTTCTGCTGCTCCCCTGCTTGTGCTCTCTCTGTCGAATAAATAAATAAAATATTTAAAAATAAATAAAAAAAAATAAAATCAAGACAGTAACAGTGGTTGGGTTGAGTTGTTGGGAGGGTAAATGAGTGTGCATAAATGTCAAGGCTTCTGGCTGTAAGCTCAGTGCACAAGAGCACTGATGATAGGAGAGGAACACTACTGCTTAGTGGAAGTTTGGGCTCTTCTCCGCCACGTGTTGCAGTGTAGGCAGAGAATGTACAAGACAAGACAGCTGTCACAGAAGTGGGTAGCTGCAGTCTTTACGCTGTTTTCCATCAAGGGGTGAATATACAGATGTCCTTGTCTAAGTGTGAGCAGTAACTACGGGAACCATATGTTGGGATCAGAAGTCACTTGGAACTTTAAGAAAAAGCATTAATATTGATATAGTGGACAGACAGGAAAACAGTAAATTAAATACCAAATATCAAATGGATGACAAGGAAGGGGCATCTATAGAGGACAGGAAACAATAAAATTTCAAAATGAGTTGGGGAACTGAACAAATTATACAAACAGATTAAAAGTTAATGTTGCCTTGTGCAAACGTAATTCTGAAAACTTCTGTAAAATGCCTTTTAAAGTATCGCTAAGAAAGCATCTACTCATTTTATGTTGAAAAGTTATTTCTAAATTTTATTCCACTTTGGCTAAGCAAGGTCAAGGATAGTGAATAATAATTTGTTATAATACTTAAATGCTTGCATCGATTTTCTTTTCACATGGATAAAAAAATTTCCCTAATGGAGTATTCTCTGGAACAAATGTACATCTACGTATGATTTATAATTTCAGGGCTTATGTTTCACATTAAAATGCCCAAGATGAGACTGACCCTGAGACATTATTCAATCAACATTTTAGTGAACTTTCTTTAGATACTTTAGTTCTATTTCTTCAGTTCACATGTACATCTTTCATTTTCAGTGGCTCTCAAAATGAGTTCTACATTTTGATATTTGCTTATAAGAATTTTTTAAATATTCTGACAAGAATAATAATATACTCATGTGTTCATGAAGCAATGTTGCTTTTGCCATGCCTGTTTATGGGTCTTAACATTTAGTTTTTAAGTTATGAGTCTGAAAAATCTGACATTGTTGAGCCCTTACGATGTGTTAAATATTTTAGGGTCGTGCTGCTGTCTTGCCCTCAAAGTATCCTTTTGAGGGAGGCCCCTCCCATCAGGGCTGTGCCCGTGACTGAATGCCGCATGGGTTAGGATAAGAACAGTGACCTCTGCCGTTGCCGTGCGGCACATTGTCTTATTTTTATCCTATTACCTCACTGTATTCTTTTCATGTATTATTGTATTATTTCCATTTTATAGAAAAAATAGGAAGTGGGAGAGTCAGGTGCTATACTCTGTATAAATCAGGTGTCCTATGGCAAATTTGAAATTGCAGCAATTAAATTACACACATTTTTTCTAAATCTGCAACGAAACTATTCAGTCTAACAGAGAGTTATTGAACACTATTGAACATCCTGTTTTTGCAAAACTAATATGGGAACACCATGGCTTTGTCTTCGCCTGAGTTCTGAGGCTAAGCCAGCATCGAGTTATGCTCTGTCTTATGCAGACTTTTTTTTTTTTTAACAAAGAGAGAGAGAGAGGGGCAAACCATAAGAGACTCTTTTTTTAAGATTTTATTTATTTATTTGACACAGAGAGAGAGAGATAGCAAAAGAGGGAACACAAGCAGGGGGAGTGGGAAAGGGAAAAGCAAGCTTCCCACTGAGCAAGGAGCCCAACGTGGGGCTCAACCCCTGGACTCTGGGATTGTGACCTGAGCCAAAGGCAGACGCTTAACAAGTGAGCCACCCAGGCTCCCCTCTATCTTATGCAGACTTAATGTAACTAGAGCTTTCTCTGAAACGTCCCCCATTCTATTGTTAACCTTTCCCTACCAGTTTCTAGCTAGACTGGAGCTGACCTTTCTGGAAGGGCTGCCCCATTTTTATTTTTTTTTAATTTTAATTTTTTTTTAAAAGATTTTATTTATTTATTTGAGAGAGAGAATGAGATAGAGAGAGAGCATGAGAGGGGGGAGGATCAGAAGGAGAAGCAGACTCCCTGCTGAGCAGGGAGCCTGATGCGGGACTCGATCCCAGGACTCCAGGACCATGACCTGAGCCGAAGGCAGTCGCTTAACCAACTGAGCCACCCAGGCGCCCAAGGGCTGCCCCATTTTATCGAGAGAGAGACAGACAGTGAACTTTGTTGAAATGAATAGCTTAAAGTTTAAAACTTTTGAAAATAAATAACGTATTTGAAAGGAAATAAAAAAATTGTCTAGAAACTTATTTTGGTTAATTTCCTTTTTTTTTTTTTTAACTACGTAGCTCATTTCTTGGTAATTTATGGAGGCAAAACCATTTTTCCCTCATAGGAAATAAAGAAATACACGTTGATACCTCACTTTAAAAATATGCTTTGTGTAAATGAGATGACACACATGAAAGAAGGCACCTAGCACAATGTTTAGTCTATCTTTTCTTTATAAAAGGAACAAACACACTTTATTTTAACGAACTCGAGCTCAGTAGAGATGGGATTGGGAGAAGTACCAAACTTTTCAACACTACCGGTCTAAGCTGAAGTGATGATGGCCATGTCTTAGGTAAGTCAGGTTGGCACATGAAATAGCTCCCATGACTGGTCCCCAGAGGGAGAGACCTCTCAAGTGGATGATACTGTATAGACTCCATGACCCTTGGTGGCAGACTATCCAAACTGATGTTGAGAACTTCCTGGCTTGGAATAAAAGCATTGGGGAATGTGTCTGCTTGAAAGACAGAGAATGAGAAAGGTAAAGTGTAGAGGAGAATCTGTTTCCTGGATGTTGTTCAGGGGTGTAAACTTGCAATTAGTAGGTATAAAGGTCTTGGAGATCTTAGGCACCATAGGGTGAATACAGACAACAAGATTGTCTTATAATCATCGAACTTGCTAAGAGTCTAGATCTTAATTATTCCAGCCACAAAAGAGAAATGATAATTATGCGATAGAGATTCTATCTCTACATGACAATCACATTATAATAGATAAATGTATCAAATCAACATGTCTCCCCCTTACATTTACATCATGTTATATGTGAAATATATTCCAATAAAAAACACACACAACAAACTTCTATTTCTATTTCTGTAATGAAGTTTCTCTTAGTGAAAGTATGTCCTTTGGCATGCATGTCCTTTGTGGAGAGAGGTATTACTTATTTTGTTTTCCCAAATATCAATTATGTATCTGTGCATCTCTCTATATATTGGTATATACACACACCAGATACACACAGAGACCCACATTCACACAGAATTAAAACCCTACATATATTCCTAACATACTATCTCAGGTGTAGCTATTTCTGCCTCCCATGTTTTATCTTTCTTGCTCTCTTAGACCACTGTGTGAGCACTCCAAAGAACACTGTGAGTCTGTGCTTGGGATTGTGGGCCTACAGTGGCCTGAAGACACAGATTGCAGTCAGTTTCCAGAGGAAAATTCAGACAACCAAACCTGCCTAATGCCCAATGAAGCTGTGGAAGGTTAATTTTTAAATCAATTACTATGGGCTATCTAACATGGATGACTCTATCATCAGCTACCTTCTCAAGGTTCTCTGTTGTTAGTGTTCTTGTTGTGTTCTAGTTGTCAATCAGGCTGCATGGGTGAGTGAATCTGTGAACTTGGTTACATTGCAAAACCTTGGTGCTCATTTTAAAAATAAATTGTCTTCATTTTAAAAATAAATTGCAGAGATGTATTTAATATTTCAGGTATTTATCTTAACCATACTCAACTCATAGAGCCCACTCTATGTGCATGCTGCTTTTATACTAAGGGGTCCTAGGGTAGTGGTGAGCATCAAGCCCTGGTTACTTCAAGCTGAAAGCATTTAGAGACCTTGGCAACATAGGATCATCAGGTAGAGAAATGGAATCAGGGACCTGCCCACCATGAGGGAAGGATTAGAACAGGAAACAATTTTGGCACATTAAGGGCAGCTGGGTAGTTAGAAGTCTTGGCTCCATGGGCTACTTCAGGCTCTGGTGGTCCATTCAATGGACATGGTTGTCCATTCGGGAAGGTAGTTAAATACTGGAAAGCCTAACGACACTAAACAGCTGACTGGAGAGATGATGCCAAGGATGAAGGAGAAAGATCCTGATAAGCAAATGGAGAGAGCCAACTTAACTTTGGTTGGTTCAGCTTTGCGGAAGACCATCTTACCTTCAAGAATAGCCCCTTGACAATAGCCCACACATAAATAGATAAATGAGCTGATGGCTCCAGGCTTTCTGTCTAATGAAAATAACATGGCTCATTGCTTTGAACAGAATGCTCACCTAGTCACTTCAAGTGTGGCTCTGGACGGTGTGTTCTGGCTACCAGAAGATGTGATGGCCAGGCTGACTGTGACGATGACAGTGATGAAGAAAACTGTGGTATGTGTGAAATGACACTTTTCTTGAACATACAAGAATGCCTGGTTAGGATAAAGGACTGTATATAAAAATGTCAGCTGTTTACTTATGGTCATAAGTGGTGATGAGGATTGAATGCTAATGCATTTACTTTTAATATCACCAAATGACAAGGTATGAAGCAATAGGTGTTTTTCCTGTTAACTCTGTTGATTTTCCCTAAGTTATACTTCTGTTTATAACCTTGATGATATATGTGCAAATCCTTAGTAAAACGAGAAGCACTTCACAAATGTAAGGGATTATTTTTATTATTAGAGATACAAAGCAGTTGTCACCTGTCTAAAAGTCAGAACGATAGTGTCTTTGCATATGATTTCCATGTTGTTAAGTAGGCATCTAGATACACAAAGACAGAGTTCAGGCTCCAACATTCAAATTTAATTGGAATTCATTTTCATGCCCTCTCTGATTTTTGTCTCTGTCAGCAAAGGATAAAACTCTTTCTGACATTTCTGCACTGAGTTCCAAAATCACCAATGGAAAGGCCAGAAATGCCAATGGTAATTTGAGTGGAGCTAATTCCCATTTTATTTTCCGGCAAACCTCTGTACTTGTAACCTCAGAATGTGTCAGGGAATAGAAAACCGGCAATGCTCTTTACTAAGCAATATTCTGGAATAAAGCAAAATGATTGAAAGGCTATCCAAAGAATAGTTTGGTTGTGATCATTTACCTTGTTCTGCTTATAAATGAATTGACACTCTTTGTCTTTAAAAGCACAAAGAGCAATACATCTTTTGAAATAGTTTTATTCTTTTGGCCTTTGAGGTATGAAATATTTCCTTGCTTCCCAAAATGAATTTTCCGTAGTAGACATTGCCCTTCTGGTCTAGACAAAATGTCACAAGCAATAAACCAAAATCCTGTCAGTTGCTGTAAATATGGACAAGAGCATCCTCTAGAAAATTAGACCTGTCAGAATGATGGTACAATGGCCAGGGGTAATTTTGTTAGAGAAGAACATCCAGTGTTTTGAGAAGGTACTGTTGTTTGCTTGTTTGTGGTCTTTATGTAGAGAAATAAATCCACTCATTGAATATTCCTATGTAAATGACTTACTGAGAATCTATTGGATTTGTTTGCTAAACAATGACTGCAATGGATTATGGTATTCTGAGATGCAATTTAAAATGGATTATCTTTGGGCGCCTGGGTGGCTCAGATGGTTAAGCGTCTGCCTTCGGCTCAGGTCATGATCCCAGGGTCCTGGGGTCGAGTCCCACGTCGGGCTCCCGGCTCAGCGGGGAGCCTGCTTCTCCCTCTGACCCTCTCCCCTCTCATGTTGTTTCTCTCTCGCTCGCTCTCTAAAAAATAAATAAAATCTTAAAAATAAAATAAAATAAAATAAAATGGATTATCTTTGATAGTTTAAAGAGATTACATGGTACTCTACTGGGCTGGCGAGGCCTAAATCTGTATGTAGTAGGGGACTAAATATGTGAGAAATGTAAAAACTTACTTTTAGGTGGTCTGAGTCTTTGAATATATTCTGCGAAAAGAAATGCAAAGCACTATAGGGTTTAAATGATCCTACATTGTCAGGTTTCTAGGTGAGCTGTTGAGTTTTTATCGAGACTTTATTCACACAGTTAAAGGTACAGCAGAATGATAGGGTCAGTGGTCTAATCCCTATCAGCACTCAATGTATTGGTGGCCCTACTGAGAGCTCGCTCTAGTGAAGGCAGGTGAAGAGTGGGAGAGAAATTAACTCATTTGGAGTTGCATTAATTGCTCCAACAGTGTTCACCTGTGAGAAAACTCTCATTAAGTTTTTCAGAGTGACTGATGACAGAAATTTTACATATATTTACCTTTGGGATATATGCACACATTTGAATGGGCATGTCCAGTGGTCTGGGAGCATGAGACACTTAAAAAGCAAATGAAGAAGTCACGCTGAAGAGGGCCTAATGAAGGACTATTGGGAGATCATCCAGTTCCCACTTGTCATTTTCTCAGTTGTCCCTCTATTCCCATGGGCATGCGTGGTACCGTCTGGTGATGCGAACACCAGCCCCACGGAAGCTGAGTTTCAGCCCAAGCGTCACATGTTTCTGATTTATTCTGTCCATTGTGGAGTTTAATGCATTTAAAGGCTTGGACTTTACTGAATAATGTGATAATTAACTATTCACTCTCACACACTGCAGATCCTCCAGAACTTCTAAAAATAGTATGGGGTTTTCCTCTTAAAAACAATACTTGTTTCATTTATCTATAAAATAATTGATGTGTTGGAAATTTATTTTGTATTTCTTTGGCGAATCTGCAGGAGGAAAACATGGTAGCCCAAGCACACCGTTTATAAATATGCTTTTAAGATACAGATTTCCCCTGCCATCCGAAAGTAGAGCATTCCGATGAAAACTTTCACAAGCCAAAATTATGTAAAGTGAAGAAGCAATTACCATTATGTGGTAATGTGGAAAAAATTTCGACTGTCCCCAGGCCCTAAAAATATCCTTCCTTAGGCTTTTCTAAAGCTACCACACATCTTGCTAATGGATGTACAAAATAAATCGAGATAAAGCAGAGTTGCCCACAAAGGTCAAAACTATGGTGGCTTGATGCTGAGATGCTGAGTGTAGTTCTCCTGGAAGGCGCCTGGGGGCGCTACTCGCTGCTCAGGGTGCACGCTGCCTGTGTAAAGCCTCACTGCCAAGCAAATGCTGAAGCTATTTTCCTTCTTCGCTGTTTTTCGTAAAAGCGAAAAGCTTCTTTGGCTTTCATTCGGTTAGAGAAAATAGTTACTAACGTAGGTCTTCCGTAAAAGCGAAGTGGCATGATGCGAACTTTCGAAAAGTGGGGAATACCTGTATATGCATTAGCCTTTAGCAATGGGCAGTGTTGCTCTGAAGGGTCTCCTGCTTTTGTGGTACATTTTTGTTGTTGAGGTTGTTTTGATGGTGTGATCGCTAACGTAAACAACCGCTGAAAACACTGTCGGTGTTTTCAGAGATGTTTTCGGCAAGTATTTAGAAGAATTATACAAACTGGAACACATCGTTCCAGCATCGCTTCATGGGAGGGAAGCCTTGAAAAATGGGAGCGATTTACAGAGTCACCGCTGTGTCAGGACAGAAGCACTTTGTCGTCTTAGAAAAGGTTGATTGCTTATCATTCATTGAACGTACATGCTCTATGGATGGAGCTGTGTGTAAAACTAGCAACCTGATGACAAGTTGATTTTCAACGTAACATTTTCCAAGCACTGATACCTAAGCAGTGAAGGAAAAGGTGAAGATCCGGTCAAAGACGTGAACAGGAATGGCATCAAAGAAAGGACAGCTGAGGGAAATAACAATGGGTTACGTTTCTGGGCTTTGCCTTCATGCAGAGATTTGAGTTGGTGAGACTGAGGTTCGATTTTGCTCGGCCGGTGTCCACGATTTGGGTGGGCTACCAGCAGAAGCAAGGTGGAACCTGGGCCGTGGTGTGAGCAGCGAGTCTTCTCAATGGGGGCAGTTAAAGGAGAATATAGTGAAGACAGTTTCATTATATTTACTAGAGAAATAAGACCCTTTATTACACAAACACAGCATCACAATTACTCATTGATCACTACTCTATATAAAAGGGTATACACCATACGGAGAAAGATAGACAACAGTACAAATCCCCAAGTGTCATTAGGTGCCTTTCTGTTTATCCTCAAATGATTAAAAATCATTTCATCCTCTATCTTTGATCTCCTCTAAGGCTCCAGTAAAATAAAATCTTTAAATATAACCTTTTCTTGGGATCAAAGCACCTTTAGGCTATGTTCAAAGCCTCTGACTCTGATATTTGTGGGCTGTACAGCTTGATTTTAAAATTTTTCCAAAAGACCTTTTTTTCTATCCATTTGGACCCTTGAAAGTATTTGTACAACTTCTCACAGAGGATGGCTTACCTGGCATTTTTAGCCAATAGTAGTCTCCATGCCTAGATTTCTCTTTGCTTGTGGAAAACCCTGACTTTGCTCTGACTAGTCCATATCATGTCAGATACCCACAAATGTGCTTTCGGGACGAATCTTCGGGATGGATCTCTAATCACTCAGTAGGGTTTAATTTTTCCATGTTAAGGAAGGACATTCTCCTTCCCTTGAGATATTTTGCTACTCGGTTAATTGCTTTGCTGTCTTATTTGGCATCTTGGGCAGGCAGCCTGAAATGGCAGGGAGGGCTCTGTGTAGACCTAGCCTTGGATTTAAATCTCAACTCAGCACGCAGAGGCTGTGTGACTTTTGGCCAGTCACTTACTCTGGGCCTCAGTTTTCTCACCTGTAAAATGTAGAGAACACCCAGTTTATCCTCCCAAGCTTGGAATGCTTATAACAGGCTTTATTCATTCCTCAGAAGGCAATAACTAAGCACCCATCTGCCACGGTGCTAGGATATCCAGGAAACGACTCCCCTCAAAGGTCACCCAGGGGTCTCCCTGGGAGGGAGGAGTCCTCTCTTGCTTGATCTGGTCTCTGGCAGACCAAGGCCTTGGGTTTGGCAGAAGAGAGCAGGCTGGCCTGTCGTGTCCGAAGCAAGAGCCAGGCAGAATCCCTGGTTCAGGTAGTAGACATGGGCAGCCGGGTGGTGTTTCATCCTGAAGGTAGTGCTTTTCTGGGGATACAGGTCCCCATCTCTGGGATTAGTCATCAAAGGGGGCCCCCAGCCTGTAGTTTAAAGCCCTTTCCACCACCCCATCCTGCCTCCTCATTGGGTCCTAGGCCGGCGCATGCTGAAGAGGATGATATGGGGATGTCACCCCTAAACAGGGGAGGAATGGGGAGGGGCTGCTGAGGAATTGGGAGCCCTGTGGTCTGTACTGGTGTTGCTGCCCTTGACGGTCAGGCCTGAGACGGGTGGGGAGGCAGGTCCTCTGTTGGAGCTGCTGTAGGTCTGCTGCTGATCCTTGAGATTGGGGCTCCATCTCCCAGGGTTGCATGCTCTGGAGGGGCCTTCCCACCCGCTAGGCCTGAGCCTCACTGCTGCAGCTCCTGTCGTGCACCTAGATCCAGACTGTTCCAGCCTCAGCCAGTCCAGGACCCAGATTCATCTTGCCCCTTGCTCTTCTGGCCTGTTCCTCCCTGAAAATACTTTTTATTTCATGAAGCTCAAATTAGCAGACCTAATGAGCATATCTCCTCACCCGGTATTTGCCTGAGAGATTTTTCCAGGACAAGAAGCATCAGCTTTAGGATGGTTTGCTGCCTTTACCTATGATGACAACTTTTTTGGTAGAGAAAAAAGGGTGCCCCAGCTCAGGTGGGACCTGCCTCTGGTCGGGGGAGGCTGAGGGATGGAGTACATGAAGAACCCAGCACAAAGCTTAGCACACTTAGTGTGAAGCAGCATCTGGTTTGTCTGGGATGCAGGTGGTTCATGGAATGAGGGACAGTTAGTGCTGAGAACAGGCAGGTCCTGGGCAAGCTGGGGTGAGTTGGTCACTTTAGCAACACTCCGTGGGTGTTGTCTTTATCTCTGTGCTGGGGTGGTTGTGATTCTGACTTCAACAGTTATTTGGTTTCATAAGCGCAGCTGCGTGAAACACCCCACCCCCTTCATACCTGTCTTTAATTTTTAGTGGAGTCATACTCTTTTCATTTTAAAGCATACATTTAAAACAGAATTACACCAAAGATGTCACTTTAAAGGGACAGTTTATTTATTCCTTCACATAATAATAATGCTACCTTCCATGTGACTAACGTCTTGACCTCTTCATCTTACTTCATTTATGTTCACCCTAACTCCACAGAAGAGGTATTAGGACACATGGGGCGCCTGGGTGGCTCAGTTGGTTGGGCGACTGCCTTCGGCTCAGGTCATGATCCCGGAGTCCCTGGATCGAGTCCCACATCGGGCTCCCTGCTCGGCAGGGAGTCTGCTTCTCCCTCTGACCCTCCCCCCTCTCATGTGCTCTCTCTCTCATTCTCTCTCTCTCAAATAAATAAATAAAAAATCTTTAAAAAAAAAAGAAGAGGTATTAGGACACATGAATTTTTATTAGAAAAGAGAAGATCCAGGAGGGTAAGTTAATGCTTGTAGAGGACTCATTTAATCTGTAGAGCAACCCTATGTAGCAAGCATTATTATTACTATTTTAGAGCTATGGAAACTGAGGTTCAGAGAAGTTAAGTAACTATCCAAGGTTGCACAGCTAGTGAAATCAGAGCTAGGATTCAAATTCAGGTATCTGACTCTAATGCTGTCCTTCCCTTGCTTTCTACCCCTCATGCACATGGTTCATTCTCATTTTACAGAGGACTGCAGCTAAGGACTTGCACCTGGACCCCAACTGGATCTTTATAAGGCTGTGATTTGGAAACATTTATTTATTTTCTCTAAATCTCAGTTTCCTCACTTATAAAATACTGACCATAATACTGACATTGTGGTATTATTATAAGAATTAAAACTAATTTATAATGTGGATACATAGTGGATAGTGAATATTATCTTACTATTATTATTATTACTGAGGATGCAGGTCTTACTTATGTCCCAGAAAATCTACTTTTATGGTTTTTCACCAGCTCATTCCAAAGGTCCAAGTTCTCCAGATTTTAGGAAGGGTAGCACGTGAATAATCAGAAAGACTCATGTTGTTTTCTCTCATTCTTTACTAACAAGTGGTATGGTTTGTGACAAGACTGTTAACTGATGTCTGGATCTGCTGCTAGATGAGACTCCAGATAATACCCCCATGAGTTCCTGGAATAGATATCTCTGGGCCTAAGACCATTCCAGATGTACAGCTGGTGAAACACTCTCACTGTTTATTTCCTATATTTTTGAATGGTGAAACACTTTCAATCTAATTTTAGCTCATAATAAAAATTTCTAGTGACCTATTTTGATAACTCTTTTCTTTTTTTAATTTTTTTTAAAGATTTTATTTATTCACTTGACAGAGAGAGACACAGCGAGAGAGGGAACACAAGCAGGGGGAGTGGGAGAGGGAGAAGCAGGCTTCCCGCGGAGCAGGGAGCCCGATGCGGGGCTCGATCCCAGGACCCCAGGATCACCTGAGCCGAAGGCAGATGCTTAACGACTGAGCCACTCAGGCGCCCTTGATAACAATTTTCAATGAGAATTTTGAAAAAAGCAGATTTTTTCTTATAACGGGTTCCAAGAAACATGAGTCAATCATCTACAAAATTTCTCTGAATTATTTGTAGTAGGTCAAATAGGAAATAGCATTTTTAAAGAAATACCTTATTTGATCACTGCTTTGCATTTCACTCACCTTAAACTGAATGATACTTTCCCGGGAAGGGAAGAGACTTTTGGTTCCTTACATGAAAGGAAGTTCCATTTAAAATACACGTGTGTTGAAGGCCTGTCAAGTGCTAGCCGCTGTTGTAGCATGGGGGGAGGGGAAAGGAACCCAAAGATGAATGCCGTGGGGACTCTTCTTCATGCACCTCGCAGCCTGGTAAGGACCATGGATCCCACTGGAGTGACGAGAACACATTAGACTCTTGGCATGTTTTAGCAGATGTGTGAAATGCACTGCATTTGATTCAAATGGCATTTTTAAGTTCATTGCAAGTTCTTGCTATTTCATAGGCAAATTACAGTTCAAGCTTATAGTCCTGATCTCATGCAAATTACGTTCATTTCTCATATTAATTGATGAAGTTGATCTCCTCAGATCTCTTAGACT
>NW_027677078.1:0-7676 GCF_054177405.1 Leptonychotes weddellii
TGGGGATTCTCTAAGGGCACTTTTAGAAAATTGAACACAGAACCTTTTATCAGTGAATGCATAGACGGTTTTTGGCCACAGCCCTCACATTCATCAGAAGCACTTCAGGGAGAGAAAATTAATGATAATCCTAAGTACATAATGACTTTCTGGAGACCGGAAGGCTCCACTCTGATGGTTTGACTGGAGGCTTGCCTCACAGTAATGAGAGATGCTGCCTGTGAGCTTGACCCTGATATTGGTTCACGCTTCAGAGCAAAGAGCTGCAACGTGGGTACGTTGGTACGGGCCTACTGAATCTCTTTCCTGGTAACTGAAAGCAACTCAGATTAGGATCATTGGTAATAGTGCTGTATTTGGTCATTTAAACAAAAAGAAAGGAAGAAAAAAAACTCCTTGCTTTTAGGACTTCTTTTCAGTTTAAACATAAAATCTCACAGAGCCCTAGGAGAATATTATACCAATCACAAAATAACAGGTTATTGTGCAAAAAGCACTCAAACATGGGTGCAGCCTTCCTGTTAGAGCACATTAGTTCAATGGCATGCCTGCAGACAGAAACCAATTACTCCTGGCCTAGTGTGTAAGTGAAATTGAAGCTTTGCACTTTCCAGAACATGAATTGTACAGCTATTACCCAGCAAGAAAGTTTGAAATGGATTTGATATGTGCTGCCTTCCTCCTCAATGCTGATCTTGGGAGTGATTGTTTTAGCTCACTTTGATATACTCAGAGTGGTGGTCACGCATTAAACTCTAAAGCAAATTTTAGAAATATTCTCACTAAGGTATACATGACTGATACCAGAGTTTATTCCTGAAATCAGAGAGGGAGGGAGGAGAAGCCTGGGACTCACCAGGTACCCAAAATAGGGCAAGAGCTTTGTGGAGCTGTTAGAAATTGCTGTTTGAAGGGGAGACTAGAGAGAGGTGGAGGGGGGCTTCACGGTTTTGTTGAAGTGGCCTCACTGAGGTATTTTGCTACAAAGAAAGGATCTTGGGAACAATAAAGCCACATCCTAGATTGCCTGAAGCAAACTTCTGGTGCTTGAGCTGGTTGACTCATCCTGATCGCCCTTCCTGGTTCTGCTAGGGAGCTGGGCTAGGCCATTTAATGTTCATCTCTAATCACTTGTGTCTGTATTCTTGTCATTAGAGTGTAAACAGGTTTATAATAGGCTTGAGTTTTCTGTGCTGAGATCAAAGGCAAGCCAGTTGGAAGATGGCAAAGAGAGGAAGAAGGGAGAGGAAGACAGAGGACAGGGTGGTTCTGGCATTTCTACTGCTCCGTGGCAGGGTTGGGCCTGCTGTGGCATGGTAATGGCAATCGGTTCTTCAGAAGCCAAGGTCCTGGCTTGCCCAGAGCCACTGGGCATTCAGGGATTGGCTTTGTCTGGAGCCTCAGGAAGCTGCTCACCTACTCCTTCCAAGGGCCAGGGGCCTTTGAGGTTTGAGAACCAGCCTTTCACAAGGAGGGAAGGAAGCAGGAGCAGTGGGGGATTAACTTCCTCAAGGCAGTGTCCAAATCCAGTGGCTGGATTTTTGGAGGTCTGTCAGTCCACATGGCCATGAGAGTTTCTGGAAGAGCACTAGCAGGGCTGGTCTGTCCACTCTTGGATCACAACTGGGACCAGATCACCTTTTACAGAGAGTGACCTGCTTTGACACCACATCCATGACTCTGTACTCTGCTTCCCTCTCCTTTTAAAACCTCAGGTGCTATGGCACAGGGATCCTTCTTCACCTGGTGTCCTAAAACCTTAGCTACTGTAAGGGAGGAAAACTTTTCTCTACCCTCTTAAGTTCCTCAGCCGGACCCTGCATGTTAGACTGACAAGACAGATTAAGAAGAGAAAAAGCATACACATTTTATTTGATGTTAATATTTTAAACTTTATGTGCACAGAGGACTTTAGAGAAAAGAAATAAAGTCCCCCAAAAGTGGTTGAACTCGGAAGACTTATATACCATTTTAACAAAGGACAACAAATTGTGGAGAAGTGACAAGACAAAGGAAAGGGGGATTGGGCTTCTAGGAGTAGTAAATTGTGGGAAGATAAACATATGGTGTAAACTAATGGAAGTTAAGGGTTAATTAGGAAGCTTTTGTCTATGCACTCATATCAGGGCCATCTCCAACTCTGGTGATAAAAGTTGTCCTTCCCTTCCCGGTACAGGAGTAAGGGACACCTTCATAGTGGACATTCATGCTCTGCTTTTAGGCAGGTAGTAGAAGAGCAGATTGCTTTTCCTGTGTGTACTTTTGCTTTGCCTTCAGCTCCAAATAGTCCTTATTTCATAGTGGCACAATTTGGGGAGGCCAAGTCTGATCCCCTTCACTACCCAAAGCTCATCAAGCCTTCTGATGGGACCCCAGGGTCAACTAGGTAGTTCAAGAGCATGCCTAGAACATAATTAGACACATAGGTGAGGACTGGAGCAGGCCCTCAAAGGCAAAGCCACGCCATTTAAAATGTAGCCATCCACTGCCATAACATTTGCCTTCTTTAAAAAAAGAATACTATTTTAAAAATTTTTATTGAGGTACAATTTTATCCTTAAAATAGCTACATCTTAAGTGTAGATTTGTATAGTTTTGTCTAATCTATGTACCTATGTAAATAGCACCCAGCAAGATTTAAATTTCTATCACCCCTGACACGATCTTCCTAGTCACTCCCCCATCTCAGAGGTGATCACTGTTCTGATTTCTGTTCCTGACATCCTTTGTCTACTCAGGCAGTGACTCTAAAGGTGGAGATTTCATGTCCCATCACAGACCTGGACCTTGACTTGGCCCCCTCTCTGCTAGGCCTGCATTTGTTCGAATACACCAGGTGTGGGGCAGGTCTACAGCAAAGTGGATGGCTGAGATAATAAAGGGGCAGGATAGGAGACTAAAAGAAGAGAATGGTAAAGTGTTACTGATTTGCCTGCGGCAGGTGCTGAGCTGGATTCTGATTGATTAGGGTGGGAGGCAGATCTTGCTTGATTAAGGAGGGAAGTATGCAGAGGAGAAGAGAAGATGGATGAGAAAAATTTGTCCATGGGGTGAAAGGCAGTATGGTCTCAGAGAAAACAGTCTGGGGTTAGGCAGACCTGGCTTTGGAGCCTCAATCAATAGCTTTATGACCTTGAAATGTTCTCAGCTTCCTCGTCAGTTGAATTGGAGTAATAATTTGGAGGCTATCAATCAAGGATGTAATGAGGTTTAAATGAGATAATGTATGTGAAAGACCTCTTGCACTGCCTCACACTCACTATGATAGGTACTTAATATACAGTAGTAGCTTATTATTGCTGCCAGGTAATCCCAACTTTTGGTAAATAGTTTTTTTTAATTTTTTTTTAAGCTCAAAATGGTCAACAGGATACGGATCTGCTAAAATCAGAGAAGAAGCTTTCACTTTGCAATGATACATTAGAGACACTAGCATTCTCTTATCATGGAACAAATTACATAGCAGTCACAGGATGTGCTAATCTGTGCCTTATAAATGACTAAAATCACATGTTTCCTATTAGTACTTACTGCCACTGTGAGGAAACAACTAACGTAATTTTGTATAACTACATTAACCATAGTACATTTCCACTTGGCCAATAAAATGACAAATCATTCAGGATTTATAGGTCCTGTTTTTAAATATATAAAAAGTCATTATTAAAGAGTGTTGGTCTGTTACCATGAGCTGAGCTTCTTCTAAACTTTTATTTCCACAACAGACCACCAAGTAAAAAACAAAACAAAACAAAAACTAATGGATATGTGTTCAAAAACAAAATAAAACAAACAAGCAAAAAAAAAAAAAACCCCAAGCCCCAATTAAGCAACTTAGTAATCAAATAAGACCAGAAATACTGGATTCATATGGATCCATCTATTCTGGAAAAAAAAAAAAGAAAAGATGGCACAATCCAAGTTCCAGTCCAGAGTATAAGCCAGACCAGACAAAGCTGGTTGAGCACATGGAAAGTTTTCTGGATGTTGATTTGGTTTAGTGTTCAAAATTCAGAGAGAAGAAATAAGCCACTGTACAGTGGGAATTGCTGGGTCAACTGCAGTTAGAGACTCACACATAGACACATAGACACTAAAAAATACCCACACAACTAAACTTCTGTGAGAAAAGGCATGCTTCTTATCTATAAAGTAGGGTAATAAGAGAAAGGTTTAGGGTACCTCTGTTTCTTTTTTTCTTTTTTTAGAGAGGGAGAGAGAGAGGGAGGGAGGAGCAGAGGAAGAGGGCGACAGAGACTCTTAAGCAGCCTCCATGCCCAGCACAGAGCCCGAAGTGGGGCTCAATCTTACAGCCCTGAGATCATGACCTGAGCCAAAATCAAGAGCTGTACACTTAACCAAGTGAGCCACTCAGGCACCCCAGAGTATCACTGTTTCTGATTATGATGTAGAAAGTAAAAAGAGGCTACCACTCTTACCCTAACAACCAAAACAAGATGAATCAATGGGAAGAGGAGAAAGATACTATAGATGGTAGAGGAAAATCCACCAAACTTGTAAGAAATTGTAATGACAGGGTTTGAGATAATGTGAAAAAGTGGAATGCCAAGGAGGCCCAGCCACAGTGCAAATCTGTACCCACCTTTCAGCTTTTCTATACAGTATTTTACCAAGTTAATGGGAAATGTGTTGAAGGCTGGGAGCAGAGAACTGAGAGAGATTCCCCCATGAGTCATGAGGGATCTTACCCAAGTGGGAAGCAGCTGCCTTCTAAAAGTGGAGGGCAGGGCAGGAGAGCTGAGAGAGCATCTGAGACACTGTAGGCTTTCAATGACCAAATGGAAGGGAATGGTCACTCCAGGCTTTCACATTTCAGAAGAACAGAACTTGGGGGTAGTTCCAGAGAGCTTACCAGTGACCCTAGCAGCCAGGCTATAAGGCAAAGAAAGATCTCCTATGTCTTAGAACACTGGCATCTTTAGAAAAACCATAAATCTCTGGACTCTCATTTGAAGCCAGCGGGGAACTGAATCAAAATAAAGCTGAAATAAAGTTCAGACCCAAGTTGACTACATATTAGATGGACCTAGCTCTCCAAGTTTGAAGCCTTACAGAAGAGATATAACATCTCTTAGAAATATTTACTTCTTTTGCTAGTGTTCTTTTGTATAAAATGTTCATCATTCAATAAAAATTATGAGACATTTGAAGGTGAAAAAAAAGTGACCCATGGTCAAGAGAGGGAATAGCTCAATAGAAATACACCTAGAGATGGTACAGAGAGGAATTTTAAAATAACAGTGATAAGTATGCTAAAGGATATAGTGAAAAAGGAAACAACATGGAGAAAAAGATGAGAATTTCAGTAGAGGGAAGGAAACAATGAAAAAGAAGCAAAAGAGGGCTCCTGGGTGACTCAGTCAGTTAAACATCCGACTCTTGATTTCAGCTCAGGTCATGATTTGGTGGTCCTGGGATCAAGCCCTGCATCAGGCTTTGTGTTCAGAGGGGAGTCTGCTTGAGGATTCTCTTTCTCCCTCTCCTTCTCCCCCCACTCATGCTCTCTCTCCTCTCTAAAATAAAAAATAAATTTTAAAAAAAGAAGCAAAGAAATACTAGTGGGATTCTACTTATAACCAAGATGGAGTAACAGTGACTAGATTTACCCTTCTGTGTGAAACAAAAAATAACTAGAAAAAAATACATAAAACAAAGGTTTTTTGGAACACTGGACATTCAGCATCAGAAAACAGTGATTCCTCAAACATGGAAAATAAGCAAGAGGTGAGTCCTATGAATGCCCCAGGTTTTGCCTTGTAAGTGTTTTCAGGCTGTGACACAGGGAAGGAAAACCGAGGTGGAACCCATAAGACTCTGAGTTTAGGAGATGGAGCTGAACATTCAAGAAGAGCAAGTTGGCCAAAGTTGGTAGGATAGAGTACGAGAGAGGGAAAGCTGCCTAAGGAAAGATCTCTGCATAGCTACAGAGGGTCCTCCATGAGTATTCAGCAGAGTACTGATCAGTGCATGTCTATGAATTCCTCTGAGCCTGGGGGAAAAAAAATCACCTGAAAATATGAGAGGGGACAGTAGCTGGTGTCCACACAGGGCTGAAAATTATTCTTGTTCCTGCAACTTAGAGAAGAAAAATCTTATAAACTACATTGCATAGTGTACTTGGAAGAATCTTATCTCAGTAGTGGGAAATTATTAGTCCTAGATTAAGCACTCTTCTGATCTTGCATAAAAGATATCTTAGAAATAAGACCTGGAAAGTTCAAACCATTTCCAAGCAACCTAACTGCACCTCAGAATGAAGATCAGGCATATTTACAAGAGTACAAAAATGTCCTGAATCCAATAAGGTAAAATTCACAATTCATTCAATAAAAAATTACCAAACATGTAAAAAAATCAGGAAAATATGACACATAATAAAAAGATAAATTAATCCATCAAAACTGACCCAGAAGCAAGATGAGTGTTAAAATTAGCAGAAAAGGACACTAAAACAATTATTATACCTGTATTCCATAGTTCAAAAAATCAAGACAATGAAGATATATTAAAAAAAAAAGGCTGAAATCAAACTTTTAGAAATGAAAACTACAATGTCTGATGTGAAAATACGCTGGTGGTATTAATAACAGATTAGACACATAAGAAGAAAAGATTAGTAGGCTTGAGGAGATGCCAATAGAAACAATTCAAAATGAAACACAAAGAGATAAAACAATACAAAAATAAAGAGTTCATCAGTGAATGATAGGAAAACTGTTAGTCAGGGGCGCCTGGGTGGCTCAGTTGGTTAAGTGTCTGCCTTTGGCTTGGGTCATGATCCCATGGTCCTGGGACTGAACCCCACATTGGGCTCCTTGCTCAGCAGAGAGTCTGCTTCTCCCTCTCCCTCTGCTCCTCCACCCCCCCGACTTGTGCTCTGTCTCTGCCTCTCAAATAAATAAAATATTTTTAAAAAGTAAAAAAATAAAAATAAAAACTGTGAGTCAACTAATATACATGTAATTACAGTCTCTGAAGAGGAAGAAACAGTGAGGGGTAGAAAAAAAATTTGAAAAAATAATAGCAAAAAAAAAAGTTCAAATTGGATGAAAACTATAAACTCACACATCCAAGAATCTCAACAAACTCCAAGCACAAAAAGCTTAAAGAAAATTACAAACATTATCATAATCAAATTGCATAAAACCGATGATAAAGAGAAAATCTGAAAAGCAGCCAGGAAAAAAAAAAAAAAAAGACAAGTTATATATGGAGAACAAAGGTAACAATAGATTTCTTATTGGAAAGAATGCAAGTGAGAAGAAAATACAGCAATATCTTTAACTTATAGAAGGGAAAAAAACAAAAGAAAACAAAACTGTCAACCTAGGATTCTATACCAGGTGAAAAAATAATTTGAAAGTGATGGCAAATAAATCTTTTTTTTTTTTCAGACTTACAAAAACTAAGAATTATACAAGAAATATTGAAGGGAGTCCTTCAGGCTAAAGGCAAATGATACCAGAGGGAAATATAATCCTTTATTTATTTTTTTATTATGTTATATTAATTACCATACATTACATCATTAGTTTTTGATGTAGTGTTCCATGATTCATTGTTTGCATGTACACTCAGTGCTCCATTCAATACCTACCCTCTTTAATACCCATCACCAGGCTAACCCATTCCCCCACCCCTCTCCCCTCTAGAAC
>NW_027677079.1:0-380 GCF_054177405.1 Leptonychotes weddellii
CTCCCTCAGGTCTGGACTCTGTGCAAGGCCTTCCTTGCCCACTCTATTTAAAATTGCAACCCTGCTCCCAACCACCACCTCCCCACCCCCACCCTGACCCATCCCTTCATTCCATTCTTCTCTGTAGCTCTTAGCACTACCCAACAGTTTGTTTTAGGCATTCATTGTATTTACTGCTGCCTCCTGCCCCTGGAGTATCGGCTCATGAGGGCAGATTTGTTTCTGAGGAATTCAGGCCGATTCCCCGGGACCTGGGACCGTGCTGGGCACGGAGGAGGCCCTCAGTGAGTGTTTCTTGAATGAGGGAATTGATGAAGAGCTTAGTATAAGTAGGCATCATTCCAGAAGCCTGACTGTTAGTGCACACTACCTATTAATTC
>NW_027677080.1:0-380 GCF_054177405.1 Leptonychotes weddellii
ATTTTGACTGCATACTTTTTGATCACTTGTCAACATGACCAAGATTTTGCAATATTTTCCATAGTCAGGGGCGCCTGGCTGGCTCAGTCCGTGGAGCATGTGACTCTCGATCTCGGGGTCATGAGTTCAAGCCCCATGTTGGGTGTAGAGATTACTTAAGAATAAAATCTTCGGGCACCTGGGTGGCTCAGTCGTTAAGTGTCTGCCTTCAGCTCAGGTCATGATCCCAGGGTCCTGGGATCGAGCCCCACATCGGGCTCCCTGCTCAGCGGGGAGTCTGCTTCACCCTTCCCCACTCCCCCTGCTTATGTTCCCTCTCTCGCTGTGTCTCCCTCTGTCAGATAAATAAATAAAATCTTAAAAAAAAAAAAAGAATAAAA
>NW_027677081.1:0-380 GCF_054177405.1 Leptonychotes weddellii
TAAGCATCTGCCTTTGGTTTAGATCATGATCTCAGGTCCTGGGATCGAGCCTTCCATTGGGCTCCCTGCTCAGCAGGAAGCCTGCTTCTCCCTCTCACACTCCCCCTGCTGTGTTCCCTCTGTCGCTGTGTCTCTCTCAGTCAAATAAATAAATAAAATAAAATAAAAACAAAAACAACAAATGTAAGCAATACAGAATAATATCACTTGATCTTTTTAATTACACCAGTGGTCTACAGATAAATTAGCAGAGGTTTGTTGGTTTTCTGTAAGAATATCTGAATATCATGTTTGTTTGTTTTATTTATTATGTTAATCCCCATACATTACATCATTAGTTCTAGATGAAGTGTTCCATGATTCATTGTTTGTGCATAACA
>NW_027677082.1:0-380 GCF_054177405.1 Leptonychotes weddellii
ACATTCCTCGTGGAATCAACCAGTAACCAGAGAGCTCTGAACACATTTGTGACTCAGCATTTCCACCTGTTGAGTTGAATCTTGTCTGGTTAACCAGGTCTGCGCCAGATGAGCATGTTCCTCATTTTGGGTTTTGTCCATTTAATCTCTCCTTCCTTCCTTAACTTTGATTGTCTTTATATTTTCTTTTTTTTTTTTTAAAGATTTTATTTATTTATTTGAGACAGAGAGAATGAGAGACAGAGAGCATGAGAGGGAGGAGGGTCAGAGGGAGAAGCAGACTCCCTGCCGAGCAGGGAGCCCGATGCGGGACTCGATCCCGGGACTCCAGGATCATGACCTGAGCCGAAGGCAGTCGCTTAACCGACTGAGCCACCCAG
>NW_027677083.1:0-380 GCF_054177405.1 Leptonychotes weddellii
AAAAAAGGCAGGCACGGACAAGAGCCCTTCCCTGTCCCTCCCACCCTAAGAGGAAACCACCTTTAAAAGGATTTTACACCACCCTGGAAGGAGTCCTCCACCCTTTCCCCTGTGATAGGTAGATGACAAAAACCTGATTGGATGACAGGAGCAGGGAGGGTTAATCAGATTAAAACGGGCTGTCAACAAGCCCAAAACTTTGGTGGCAACCCTCTCAGGTCCCCTCCCTCTTTGGGAGATTTGTACTTTTGCTCAATAACTATGGATCAATAAACTTTGCTTTCATCTGGACTACCTCTTCAGTCTTTGAAGTGTCATGACCAAGAACGCGGGCACTAAAGGAAAAGAAATCCTGTAACAGAATCACCTAGTAAAGGCGC
>NW_027677084.1:0-380 GCF_054177405.1 Leptonychotes weddellii
CCTGGGTGGCTCAGTTGGTTAAGCGACTGCCTTCGGCTCAGGTCGTGATCCTGGAGTCCCGGGATCGAGTCCCACATCGGGCTCCCTGCTCAGCAGGGGTCTGCTTCTCCCTCTGACCCTCCTCCCTCTCATGCTCTCTGTCTCTCATTCTCTCTCTCTCAAATAAATAAATAAAATCTTAAAAAAAAAAAAAAAGATTCTGAAGTTCATGTTATGTGTGAAAGGCCTAGGCTGAAGACCTATGTAATATTTGCATAGCCTAATGCTTCCCTTGGCCGCACAAGTCTAGGAGTAGAAATGGGGTCATGTTAACAGCATCAAATGGTATTTTTCTGGCTCTAGTCATTCACCACTCTAACTTGACCTTTATCCCTGCTGCA
>NW_027677085.1:0-380 GCF_054177405.1 Leptonychotes weddellii
CTATGCTCTCAGCTTTGTACTGTAAATTTGCAAAAGGCAGTGACCAACTTTTATTCTTTTTCTCCTCTTGTCCACCCTCACCAGAGATTTTTCACATATTGGACCCTGTCTAAATGTTTATGATTATGATTTTGTGTGAACTTGGAAAAAGAGTTCTACAGGCAGTCTATAAGAGCCCCAATTAACAGGCAACTGACATGAGGAAGGATGGCAGATTTCAAAGCTTTTGGATTCTCTCTTAATCACTAAATCAGAATATCATAAGACCAAATCTTCCTCCTTTAGAATTAGGCAAGAAGAGCCTTGCCGAAGGTGACATCAGCAAGACGGTGGAGTAGGGAGCCTTGGACTCTCTTTCCCTTAACAAACACACTGATCCA
>NW_027677086.1:0-380 GCF_054177405.1 Leptonychotes weddellii
AAAGTGGCAGGATATAAAATTAATGCACAGAAATAAGTTGCATTTATATACACCAACAACAAGACAGAAGAAAGAGAAATTAATCCATTTACAATTGCACCCAAAACCCATTTACAATTGCACCCATTTACAATTGCACCCTAAACTATAAGATACCTAGGAATAAATCTAACCAAAGAGGCAAAGAATCTGTACTCAGAAAACCATAAAATACTCATGAAAGAAATTGAGGAAGACACAAAGAAATGGAAAAACGTTCCATGCTCATGGATTGGAAGAACAAATATTGTGAAGATGTGAAGGCTACCTAGAGCAATCTACACATTTAATGCAATCCCCATCAAAATACCATCCACTTTTTTCAAAGAAATGGAACAAAT
>NW_027677087.1:0-380 GCF_054177405.1 Leptonychotes weddellii
AACTGTATCTCAAAATTTTAAAGAGAGAACAACTTATATATATATGCCAAAAATATGGGTAACTATTATGAAGGGATAGAATATGACTCTAAAAATGAAAAATAAAAATGTTTTTTAAAAAAGGGCTTGATAAGTTGTTGGTTAAAAAAGGCAAAAAGAAAAATTAAAAAAAAAAAAAAATACAGTTAAAAAAAATTAACTTTGAAAGACTAAAGAATCATGGTTAAAAAGCCATGGATTCTATGTGTATTAGTCCCCTAGCGCTGGAGTTCTGCCATTCTCATTGATTGGTAAACTTGGTCTTGGCTGGCTGTTCTTGCTGGTCTTCTGGGGGAGGGGCCTGTTGCCGTGGTTCCCAAAAGTCTTTGCCGGAGGTGGAA
>NW_027677088.1:0-380 GCF_054177405.1 Leptonychotes weddellii
GACTCTTCTACCAAGCTATTGTACCTGTAGGAAAGAAATTAGGAGACACGTTTAGATATGGGTTCTCAAGAATTGTTCTTGAGACACACACATGCATATTCCCTTAAACATTACTTGAATATATCCATAGTTGAATGACTAAAATGTCATCAAAACTGAGAGTTCAAAGGTATGGAAAATATGTATTTTCAAAACTTACGGGGATCGATAAAAGCAGTTTTCAAAACACATGAGTTTCAATGAGTACCATTGAAATATTTATAAAAAAAATAAGGAAAATACTGCAATTATTTGTGGAGAAGAAGTTGCTTATGTTCTGAAATTTTATGTAATAACATTTTGGATCAAGCCCCAGAACATAGCGCTGCAGGTTAAAAGGA
>NW_027677089.1:0-3533 GCF_054177405.1 Leptonychotes weddellii
CTTATCTTTTAGTTCGGTTGTGACCGATGATTAACAAATGGACCATATTTCAGAGAATCCTGACTGTCATAGTGGGTTCTTTGGCAAGATTCATTTGCAATTACACTAAAGACCAATGCATAGATGAATACGGCCCTATCATTGTTTTGCTTATCTACTTCATCCCATATCCACTGAGATCCCTCTCCATGGAAGAATGAGACATTCATTCTCTCATTCCCCAGAAAACACATTTTTACAATGTTAAATTTGACAATGCCATTAACCAATGATTGTTCAATGTTGGCTTCATTAGACTCCCCCCAAATTATACAAAAGAACCTTGATCAACATTTTAGTTTCTGATAGTTGCTTTGTGGTTCCTCCACTCTGTATGGAAAACCAAAATTCCTATTAGATCCTGTTTAGTTGTAGATACACATTTTCAAATCAATATTTGGGATTTTTAATATATATATCCTTATATAAACTTGGACTTATAAGTGGAAAGAAATATTAGCTAGTTGAATTGGCAGCATCTAGAAGGAGGGCTGTTTGGGAGTGAGTTGGGTTGAATATCTAAGAAATCATACTCTACTCATCATATGCTAAGCCCTTTAAGAACCATGCATATAGCAGACCTAGGGACTATGACAGGTTAACTGAAACACAGGAAAAGACATCACAACAATCAGCACTAAAGAACATAAGGTTAGATTCAGCTATGATGGAGTGTACACTTGTCACTCAGTCACTTCCTCCTACGTAGGGGACTGATTGTACATATCTGTGTCATTAGTTTGATTTACTAGTTATCAACTATTTGAAATACAGGGAAAAGTCCTACAGGAATTAAACTCTTAGAAATTTACTATTTTAAGAATAAGGATTTTATTATTATAATAAAATTGGAGTGGAAAATCATATTTTCCTCACACTTAGCCCCCAAAAGGCTGACAATATGGACCAGAGAGGGGCTCATCAGATGTTGCCACCTGTGAATGAAGGGAAGAAAATAAACCAACTGTGAAGTATTAGGTTTTCAAGTTCAAACCACGGAGGGGCAGCAAGCACTACACTAGCACCATAGTTATGTGAGCCACTTGTGTATTAAACATCCAGGCACAGTAATTGCAAATCTCAGTCTAAGAAAATCCAGTTCACTATAGCAGGCAGACATGATTTACAAGGAGTCCCTGAATAGGAAGCAAACCTAACCCACTTAAAAATGATTTGTTTCCCCCAAAATGTATCTACACCCAGCTTTTTAGGAGCAGACACACTGGGCAAAGGGAGGCCAGCCTGCGCTTCCTGATATAGAGACTCTCTCTGGCTTGCCTCTGTCACTTGGAGTGTTCCAGCTGCTGGAAATGGAAAGGCCGTCTGTCCTCTTGCTGCAAGCTGAGCTCTTGAGGCTGGACATCCGGTTTCTGAGCAGGCTGGTTTTGGTTGATTCTGTTGGTATCAAAGGGAAAGGGGTTAAAGGAATTGGGACAAAAGGAGATACTTTATTAGATGCACCTCTTTTCTTGGATCCTTAAAAAAAGAATGCAGCTTCCAAATCTTAGAGGACAGTTCTGCCACCAACTAAATGCTGCAGTAAAGGCTTGTTCCACTTATCTGAGCTCAAGCTCTGCCCCTCTTTGAGAGAGATCTACTTCCAAGCTCATTCAAGTTGTTGGCAGAACTCATTTCCTTGCAGCTGCAGGACTGAGGTCCCTCTTTCCTTGCTGGCTGTCAGGGGGCCTCTCAGCTCCCTAAGCGCCCACATTACTACTCATGTAGCCCCTTCATCTTCAAGCCAGCAATGGCACACTGAATTCCACTCGTGCTTCAAGACTCTCTGACTTTCTTTTCTGTCACCAGCTGGAAAAAAGCTCCTCCTTTAAACAGCTCATGTATACTGGGCTCTCCTAGACAACCTTGGTTTAAGATCAACATGACATAATCCTAGGAGTGATGCCTCACCATATTCACAGATCGCAGTCCTTTAACTAGCAAATAGATACTTATCAAATATTGACATTTAATCTGTGTGTTATATAGAAAGTAAGGAGCTTGTACCAAGACATCTTGATTATTTTTCATATGCGATCACAGAAACCACATTAATTGTAAATGTGTTCTGTACTTCACAATTTGGAGGCACAAGTACCAAGGTTTTATGTAGTATTCATGAATAAGATGTGTCCTTGTTTTCAACAAGAAGGGATTTAGCCTCTCCTATTAAGAAACTAGATAATTAGACTGAAGATGAGCTAATAATCTATAAATTGTCTCTCTTTTTCACAGAAAGTCAACATCAGTGGTCTCTGTACATAGAGATAGGACTGTGCTAAGTGTTATTCATTATTTTTCTAGGCAACAACAGGGTGATTCCTGTCTTGGTTGCCTCTGTAACCGGGAATTAAGAAGGATAAACTTCGTTGGGAGCTGTGTCTGTGAGTAAAAGAGATAAATGATCTACATAGGAGAGCTGAACTCTGGCAGGCCACCTTGACCAAAATTGTTAGGCAAAACAACAGGTGTGCCAAAATGAAAATAAAATTTAGCTCCAAAAGTCTCCAAACATAAAAACTGTACTATTCCCAAATCCTGAAAATAATGAATAAAAACATATTTATCTGGCAGTGGATTCAAGCACTTAACTACTCCCCATGTTCTGTAGTCAGTCACTACATTTCATTACTCTTCTATGTTAAAAATTGAAACAGAATAAAAAATTCAGGACAGGGATGCCTATCAGTAGCAATAATCCCAAATCTAAGTGAAATGGTGGAGGTGACAAAAGGCCATTAAAATGTTTAGGACAAGTAGCAAGTAGCATTTCTAGCAAAACTCAGGCTTACTGGAATGGCAGGCAGGCTACACAAGTGGCCTGGTATGGGCATGAGCCTAAGACTTTCCTCCCTTGTACAGAGATACCAGAACAAGTGGACAGATCATGCAAGATTGATCCAGCTATGGCAACTGGCCCATACCAGGAAGCCTCTTGGCGTCTGTAGGTTCAAGGCTCCCCTCCTTTGCCTACAGACATGAAAACACTCAAAAGATAGTAGTGGGGAAGCTACCACAATTTTTCCCCACGAGAGACATCTAGCCTCCTGGCCTGAGGAAACTCCTGCTGCTCCCTTACATAGCACCAGCAGGGACCAGTTTTAGCCCCACTAACACCAGCAAACCAAGCACCAAAATAATATCACAAAGGCTGTGAAAATTACCATTGGAACCACAGTCCACAGAAGCAGGCCAAGGTCTATGTGCTAACTTTAAACAGGGCAAAATGTTCATCATCATTAGCCATCAGGGAAATCCAAATCAAAACCACATTGAGATACCACCTTACACCAGTTAGAATGGCAAAAATGGACAGGGAAAGAAACAACAAATGTTGGAGAGGTTGTGGAGAAAGGGAAACCCTCTTACACTGTTGGTGGGAATGCAAGTTGGTACAGCCACTTTGGAAAACAGTGTGGAGGTTCCTCAAATATTTAAAAATAGAGCTACCTTATGACCCAGCAATTGCACTCCTGGGTATTTACTCCAAAGACACA
>NW_027677089.1:3633-7675 GCF_054177405.1 Leptonychotes weddellii
GTATAGCCACTTTGGAAAACAGTGTGGAGGTTCCTCAAATATTTAAAAATAGAGCTACCTTATGACCCAGCAATTACACTCCTGGGTATTTACCCCAAAGACACAGATGTAGTGAAAAGAAGGGCCAAATGCACTCCAATGTTCATAGCAGCAATGTCCATAATAGCCAAATTATGGAAAGAGCTGAGATGCCCTTCAATAGACGAATGGATAAAGAAGATGTGGTCCATATATACAATGGAATCTTACTCAGCCATCAGAAAGGATGAATACCCAACTTTTAGATCAACATGGATGAGACTGGAGGAGATTATGCTAAGTGAAATAAGTCAAGCAGAGAAAGTCAATTATCATATAGTTTCACTTATTTGTGGAACATAAGGAATAGCATGGAGGACATTAGGAGAAGGAAGGGAAAAATAAAGGAGGGGAAATCGGAGGGGGAGAAGAACCATGAGAGACTATGGACTCTGAGAAACAAACTGAGGGTTTTAGAGGGGAGGGGGGTGGGGGGATGGATTAGCCTGGTGATGGGTATTAGGGAGGGCATGTATTGCATGGAACACTGGGTGTTATATGAAAACAATGAATCATGGAACACTACATCAAAAACTAATGATGTACCTGTATGGTGACTAACATAATATAATAAAATTAAATTTTAAAAAATTACATTGAGAGCTTTTCCCTATGTCATTCCTTATTCTTCAGGAACATGACATTTAATGAAAGTATGACCCCCCATGATACGGGTATACCCTGTAGACATTTAAGTTGTCTTCAGCATTCTCATTGTTAGATATAAGGCAGCACTAACCATTCTTTGAATATATGTATCAGTATTTCTGATTATGAAATATCTACATGTGGATTCACTGGAGAAAAGGCTGTATGTTCTTAACACCTCTGAGTATACTGCCAAGGATGCACCAATTTATACTCCCACCAGCAGAATATAAAAGTTCTCATTTCATCCTAATTTTGCCATCACTGTTCATTGGTATTTGTGTTTGTTTGTTTATTAGTATTTTTTAACCTTACAAATTTGATGGTGGTGGTGGGGTAGTTGTCTAACTGGTTTTTCAGTTCGCACTTTTTCTCAACGCATATATTTGGTTACCAGGTAAGAAATATTTTTGTATGGGGTTTTGATTATTTTTTAATTTCTCTCCCTAGATTTTCCAATGAGGTATTTACCATTTTTTTATTCTTTTATGGTATGGGCACGTGTGTATGTATGTTGTTCTGTGAACAGAACAATGATTTATACACACACACACACACACACAGGTTTATATGGATGCAAACTCAAAAACATATTTAAGACATTACTCTTGTAACTCTTTGTTGTATATGTTACAAATATTTTTCTGAGCTCTGCCTTCATTTTATTTGTATGTTTTTATGCAATATAACATTTTTCTGTATTTGATCTATAAATCCTTCCTTTGTGGTTTCTTCTTTGATTTTATGTTTGTACTTCCCTACCCTATCATGTTTGTTTTTTTGAGAAATTTACTTTTCCATGTTTCAGGCTATTGGAAGGCTTAGAAGGAGACATGAGAAGCACAAGAAAATTCTACTTCTCAGTAGAGTTCACTAAAGACATCTTATTCCAAATAAAACTGAAGAGTATTAATAAAATAAATGCACAGAATAGGAAAAGCTGCCACCAAACTTCCTAGAAGTAATCAATCAGTGTTCAGTTTCTCTCTGCTCCTTCTGGAGGAAGTCAAGTTCAAGTGATACATTGTTATCTGACCAAACAGGTTAGAGTTCACTGGAGATACAAATAGAACCTGCCAGTCACAAGGTCTCAGCCAGACACAGAACCACTCACTGTGAGGCACAGTCATGAGGAATACATCATCAATCACACAAAACCTCCAGAGCAAAAATCACTGGTTGTGCAAAACTAGGGTGCATGTTGAACTCCGTGAGTGTAATGTCTTCAATGTGACTAAGAGAAAAAATTCACCAATTCCTCTGCTTCTTCCAAATACATCAAGACCAGTTAGATAAAGACCCCCCCTTTTTTTTAGATTTTATTTATTTATTTGACAGAGGGAGACACAGCCAGAGAGGGAACACAAGCAGGGGGAGTGGGAGAGGGAGAAGCAGGCTTCCCACTGATCAGGGAGCCCGATGTGGGGCTCAATCCCAGGACCCTGAGATCATGACCTGAGCTGAAGGCAGATGCCCAATGACTGAGCCACCCGGGCACCCCGATAAAGGCTTTTTTTTAAAAAAAGATTTCTGCCTTTAGGGGCACCTGGTTGTGTTCCCTCTCTTGCTGTGTCTCTCTCTGTCATATAAACAAATAAAATCTTAAAAAAAAAAAAGATTTCCTGCCTTTGATTTTTTCAATTTTTTTTATGGAAAATCAAAGCTATGTAAAAAAGCAGACAGAATAGTAGAACGAGCTTCCCCTGATTCAATATTATTATTATGCAAATTTAACAGTTATCAACTCATGGCCAATCTTCTTTTACCTATTCCTCTCCTCCCCCAACAACTGCCACCCTCCCAATGGTTGGGAAGCAAATTCCAAACACCCTACATTTCTTCTGTAACCATCACAGGATGAGATGAGTTCTTTTAAGGATAGTATTTCCATTTAGTGACTATAAAGCCTGGTATGTTTCTATTTAAATCATTAGCTGCCACTGTATTTGTCCAGAAGCATTGGGGTTTGATCTTCATATCCTTGTTTTTTGTGTGTTCCTCATTCTTGAACAGTCTGGCTGCTCCACTGAATCTGTTCTTGCTAAGGGCAAGGACCTTCTAGTTGCCCAATTCAAGGGAAACTTTTCAGTATTTATTTGGCCTTCCTCCACATTTAACCCTCCCATGTTCTCCCACTGCTTTTTCCCCTTCCAAGATATGACTGTCATTCTCTTACGGTTCTTTGGCTCTGGTTCATTCTCTGTCTCTGTCTCTCTCTCTCTCTGCGTCTCTCTTGCTCCCTCCCTCTTTCCCTCTCTGACTTTTTCCTTTGGAGACTTTTATGATGGAAAAGATGCCACTGGGGTTGCCTGGTTGGCTCAGTCGGCTAAGGGGTCCGACTCCTGGTTTCAAATCAGGTCCTGATCTCATGGGTCCATGAGATCGAGCCTCATGTTGGGCCCGGAGCTCAGCCGGAAGTCTGCTTGAGAATCTCTCCCTCTGCCCTCCCCCCACTCATGCAGGCATGCATGTGTTCTCTCTCTCTCTCAGTAAGTAAATCTTAAAAAAAAAAAAGAAAAGAAAAGATGCCACTATATTTAAGAAGAGAAGGTAAGCAAAGGGAGGACATAGTCTCTCACAAGTTCTCCCCTGGTCCTCTGATACTGGATAATGTTCACTCATGACTCATGACTCTGAGAAGATTTTCAAACATGTTTGCAGCTCCACACTGCCACCCACCAGCAACCAGCTGTGAACGGCCAACCCAACAAAGACCAATCTCTTCTCAGCTTAAAAACAAAACTTCGTAAGAGCTTTTCTCTCTCCTTTTTACTATCTTTACAAATAATTTTCTTTTCAATGGCTGAAATACATTTCTGTTACAACTGTACAAGACCAAAGTGGACTACATTTTATTTGAACCAGGAATGAAAAATACGTCAGGCAGGGACAGATAGAAAATCAGTCTTACCTCATCAAAGACCTTGGAAACAACATGCTTGTCCAGAATGGGAACATAGGTGGGGATGTGAGGGACCGCTGTCATGGACAAGGCATCCATGACAGTGAGTTTCTTGGCAACCAAGCCATGGGTCTTGAGCCACTTTTCTGAAGACATACTTGAAGAAATAAGAACACAGACTATGATGCTTTAAAACTTGTAATAGATAAAAACACAACAAAACCTCCCTGGTAAAATTAAAGTACTCACTCTTGGTCATGAACCTCTTTTCCTTCTCGACTCACTCTTCCTAATGATTTGCCATCTAGGTACTCATTTGTCAGCAGGGTGCTTATTTCTGTGGAAGGAGAAAATGACAGTTGTATAATTTTGTAATAAATGGGTTTTTTTAATCAAAAATGCAAAAGGATCACG
>NW_027677090.1:0-380 GCF_054177405.1 Leptonychotes weddellii
CAAACCCCTGCAGATGCTTCTGCGGGTTCTGTGCCACGTGGGCTGCCGTTCAGACACATATTTGTCCTGGACAGCCCGCCTCCTCCCCAGGCCCTAAAACTGCTCCAAAGGGGGGCCCACCGAGTTTCCACTAAAACAAGGAAAAGGAATCACTCCGAGGTCAGCGCTGGGATTTGGGCTGCAGGGAGGTGTCTGCAGCAAGAGAGCAGGCTGTCCTGACTCTGGGGACTGCCCCACCGTGCAGAGTCCCTGCAGAGAGAGAAGACCACAGACTCTTCCTTCTGGAAATTCAAGCGTACAGCGGCACTGCCGGAGGATGGTGGGGGTCCCCCCTTCCCCACCCGCTTGCTGCTTGCACCCACATCCTGAGCCACCTCTGG
>NW_027677091.1:0-380 GCF_054177405.1 Leptonychotes weddellii
AATTAAGGAACCTCCGCATTAAATTTACACACCTACCTTCTAACCTCCCTGCTACCCTCCTGTTTTTTCATCCCCATTGCTCCACCACTGAATATGGGACATATTTTGCTCATTGAGTCAGCTTATAATCTATTTCATCACACTAGAATGTCAGCAACATGAGGGCAGTCATTCATTATATTACTGCTAATTCCTACATACCTAGTTACAGTATCTAGCATCAGCAGGCATTCAAATACTATTGAATGCATGAGACACTTCATTTAAATAAATCTGGAAGCTATTAATATATACCATATAAACCAGTATGTTGGAATAATCACTTCTGTAAATTTGGTACCAGCAGGCTATGAAATTACTTACTGTTTCTTATTCTAAAG
>NW_027677092.1:0-380 GCF_054177405.1 Leptonychotes weddellii
AACTGACTGAGCCACTCAGGCGCCCCTCAAGATGATGATTTTTAAGAACGAAACTTGGATGGTCCAGGGCAGCATTTGTTCACAGGGAATATAAATGCATCCCTTAGTTGAATTCCTTCCTTAGTTATATCATCCTCTTTCTCCTCAATAAACATCATAGAGAGAAAGGAGGAAAGGTACTATAATAAACGAGAGAGAAAATGAGCTTTGGATATTTCCAAAGAAACACAATGTTACTACATTTACGTCTACAACATCTTTAAATATTTTTATAGTGTGAATTGGCATAAAAAGATCTCCACACAAACTGTTCAAAGTAGTTGCCCCTTGGGGTGCCTGGGTGGCTCAGTTGGTTAAGCGTCTGCCTTCGGCTCAGGTCA
>NW_027677093.1:0-380 GCF_054177405.1 Leptonychotes weddellii
GCACAGGGACCCAGCACAAGGCGCTGACCTGCTGCTTTCTGTCCAGCCTCTGATGAGCTGTCATGAATTTCTAGTCACCTCAAGTGAAGTTAAAGATGCTCTGTACCTTGCTGGACTCACTCGATGTCCAAGCCACCACCCACCTGCCCAGGCAGGCGCTGTGATGGGCCCTCACACAGATGGCAGAACCGTGAGAACGAGCTCACTCCCCCCAGAGTCGCCGTGCTAACAAGGCCACGTGGGCCCGGGACCCTGGCCTGCATCCTGTTTTCCTGCCACCTGGCACGGAGGCTCCCCTTCCCAGGCTGGGCTCTCAGACCCCAGTGGAGGCAGCGGCCCCCGGCGCCCACGCTTGACCCAGCAGGAGATGCCAGGTCGGC
>NW_027677094.1:0-380 GCF_054177405.1 Leptonychotes weddellii
GAGACATGTACAGACAAAACACTGTGTGAATCAAATCTAAATGCACCAATATGCAGCCATCTGCATGATACACCAACAAAAGCAAAGAACAAGATGCAGAACACCTCGTGTGGGATTCGACCTAATTTTTTAGTGTATGGTAGGTGATTAGGCTCCCAAGTACTCACAGTTACCATGCTTGTAAATGCATACAATGTCTCTGGAAGACTATTAAAAAGTTGCCAACAGTACCTCTTGGTAATTTGGGAACAGAAGACAGAGGGAGACTGCATTTCTCCCTGCATGTGTGAGCCAGTCTTAACTCTTTTTCAAAACAAGTTACTATTCTAACGGACCTTGCTTTTGCATTTTGAAATACCTTATTTCTCTTAATAGAAGCC
>NW_027677095.1:0-380 GCF_054177405.1 Leptonychotes weddellii
CAAAAAAATGAAAACATAAAAGTTGAACTACGGTGACCTTTGTTCTTTCCTAACTAGCAACCAACCTTTTCCAATGACAATCTACTTTCGCCTTTTTGGCCCTAGGGCCATTGTTGGTTTTCACCAGGTTTGCTTTATTACACTGGAGCATTTGCGGCTGAATTCACTTTCCATGTAACAGTTGAGTCTTAAAAATGTGTGAAAACCTTGTGGGCCTGCGCACTAAATTTCGGTCAGGTTTCTGCACTTGCTGCTGGAGACGGCTCAGGGAAATGCAGCGTCATCTGTGTGTCTTATTTCCAATAGTGCTTCCCTCCACTTGGGTTTCTTGAGTATAAAGCCAGTTGTCAACAGCAAGTGCACTTCTAAAAAAAAAAAAA
>NW_027677096.1:0-380 GCF_054177405.1 Leptonychotes weddellii
ATCACGTTCTAAAAATTGCTTCAGGCACTCAAATTCAGAGAGTAATTCCTGCCTTTGGTTTTCCACCTTCTCTTTCAGCTCTAAGGGTTTTTTGCTTTGAATGTGTATTAATTTCTGAATGTCTGCCACCTGCTTCTTCAGGGGCCTGATGTAACGGCTGAGCCTCTGCCTGTGATGAGAGGCGGCCTCCTCCAGGGGCTTCACCTGGTGGTCCTGGTGGCCAGGGGGCTGCGTGCACTTGGGACACAACACCTCAAGGTCCTCCTCGCAGAAGAGGGTCAGGACCTGGTTGTGCTTCTCACACCAGTGCCTCTCTTCCGGCCTCCTCTTCTTGCTCCTGGTGACGTGGAGGAGCTTGGCAATGTCAATCATCCTTCCCA
>NW_027677097.1:0-380 GCF_054177405.1 Leptonychotes weddellii
ATCGTTTCACTGCTTTCTTCAAAGTTCTGTATTGTGTCTTCCTTTTCTTGCTCTCTTTTTTCCTTAGCAATCTCAGTCATTTCCACAATTGACCAATTACTAATATGCAAATAGCATTCAAATGAAAATTTCTGGTCCTGTTCCATTCTCTGAGCAGGATAACTACATTCCCCAAATCCTATTTCTTTTTTTTTTTTTTTTTAAAGATTTTATTTATTTATTTGAAGAGAGACACACAGCGAGAGAGGGAACACAAGCAGGGGGAGTGGGAGAGGGAGAAGCAGGCTTCCCGCCGAGCAGGGAGCCCGATGCGGGGCTCGATCCCAGGACCCTGGGATAACGACCTGAGCCGTAGGCAGACGCTTAACGACTGAGCCACC
>NW_027677098.1:0-380 GCF_054177405.1 Leptonychotes weddellii
AGGATGAAATGTTCTGTATATATGTGTGAAGTCCATCTGGTCCAGGGTGTCATTCAAAGCCCTTGTTTCTTTGTTGATCTTCTGCTTACATGATCTGTCCATTGCTGTGAGTGGGGTGTTAACGTCCCCTACTATTAATGTATTATTATCAGTATGTCTGTTTACTTTGATTATTAATTGGTTTATGTAATTGGCTGCCACCACGTTGGGGGCATAGATATTCACAATTATTAGATCTTCTTGTTGGATAGCCCCTTTAATTATGATACAGTATCCCTCTAATCTCTTATTACAGTCTTTGGTTTAAAATCTAGTTTGTCTGACAGAGAAAGACATGTATCATATGATCTCACTGATATGAGGAATTCTTAATCGCAGGA
>NW_027677099.1:0-380 GCF_054177405.1 Leptonychotes weddellii
ATCTTGAAGGTTGTTGAAGGTGGAAGGTCTCATCTTCTGTAACTTCTTCCTGCTGAAGAGGGGCGTAGAGATGTCCCTACCTATGGGTCACTGTTGGTCAGTTGGGGGCCTCTATATGTAGGAGTTGCGAAAGGCTGAGTCGAGGGGAGACTGTTTGTGTGGTTCTTCCTGAGTGGAAGGAGCCATCTGTCGTCTGGAAGTTATTGCCGTGAAGGATTGTGGGCACCAAGTGGAGAGACACTGGACAAAACAACAAAACATGATTAGAATAACCGAAAGAAAGGGAAGCCCAATTAAGAGTCTCTTGATAGTGGATGAGAATCCTCCCCCAGTCCAAGAGTGTAGCCAATCTTTAAAGGAAAGAGGGATCCTTTAAAGCA
>NW_027677100.1:0-7675 GCF_054177405.1 Leptonychotes weddellii
TCTTTTTTTTTTCTTAACATATATTGCATTATTTGTTTCAGAGGTACAGATCTGAGATTCAACAGTCTTGCACAATTCACAGCGCTTACCAGAGCACATACCCTCCCCAGTGTCTATCACCCAGTCACCCCATCCCTCCCACCCCACCCCCCACTCCAACAACACTCAGTTTGTTTCCTGCGATTAAGAATTCCTCATAAAAAAGATAATCCCTTTAAGATGCTGAGTGTGTGTGTTTGTGTGTGTGTGTGTGTGTGTGTGTGATTCCCAAAGTAAGAGGGCCAGGGTAATACTGCTAATGCTTAACTCCAAAATAGATAAAAGGTTAAGAAAAAAAAAAAAAAGTCTGCTCTATTGAGGAAAAAAGTCCTGAAATAACCTATCTCTGGTGTTCAGAAGTCACAAGGTCATCATTCATCTTTATAAAAAGGGACCGTGAACAAAGACAAACAAGGTAAAGGATTTACTTTTACATAACATCAGGACAGGTGAAAGAAATAGCTATAATTCCGTAGACCTCCAAGCATGACAGAGAAATTTAAAGCTTTAAGAAAGATCCTATGAAATGCTATACCTCTGGTTTCAACAAATGCTTGGAGACATCATGAAAGTCCTTTTGAAATGGACAGAAAATTTTGTTCACTGTTTCTTTCAAATAAGTAAAAATATATATATTTTTTCAAAATCTGAACATCTACTCTCTGTCTTGACCTAAAATCAGTCAGTCAACCAATCCACAACTTTAGAGGCTTACATCTCATTTTACTACCTTAGGCCTTAATATTCTTAACTTCAACACGGAGTAAGGCATTACTCTAACGATAGTTAACATTGCCGATTCAATTACTACTGCCCTTGTTGTGTTCTTTTAAATCTGTTTATGCACACACACAGGCACCCATTCTTACAAAATGAAGACTGGAAAGAAAAATCAATGTGTTTGTCCAGTGAAATTTTGACACAGAGGTGCCCCTAATTGCAGAGGTCAATGCACAGGAGACCAGGGTCACGGACTGACTGGTAGCAAGAATAAAATATCTTCCAACTCTCCTGTTTATTTAAAAAAAGTTATACAGATTTGAAATTATACACACAATATATGCATGTTTCTTTTAATATTGAAAAAATATTCCTCCCCCCCAAATTTTCTAATAGAATGGCATCCTTGAGTATAGTGAACATAGAAAGAAAGCTCATACCACTTTTGGTCCAGTCTTCTGACTATTTTCAGGCTAAGTGTTTTGTTTTGTTTTCTCTTTTGAATTATTAAAATCTCCATGCCCACTAATGCTCTGCACTTTGCAAAAGTATGACACTAAGAAATCTTTTATTTTTTTATTAACTTGTGGATTTTTCTAGGGCAGGAATATCATTGAAATGTTCCCTAAGGAGAAACCAAAAGAGAGGAATTTTCTTGGGCTTTCGATTGTAGCTTATAGTGAATGGGAAAATCAGTTCTCACTTAGATCTACAGGGCTGTTTGTGAGCAGAAAATAGTTTTAATTATTGTGCCTATGCAACCAAGATTTTCTGCGACAATCCCAATTTCATTCTTTTCAATAAATGTGAATTTCTATTACGCTTGTAGGAAATTGTCCAACACACATACTCACAGAGGTGATTAAAGTCCATTGTGAAAAACTGTTCGCTACAGCATTATGGGTAACAACTGGAAGCAAGTTAAATGCCCTTTAGTAGGAGAATAGTTTAAGAAATTGTGGTATATCCATCTAACGCCAAGCAGATTCAGGCAGATCTCTATGAACTAGCATGGAAAAATATCCAAGATATATTATTCATTGAAAAATAGCAGGTCACAGAACAGGTGTTTAGTATACACCCAACTGCGTTACACTTAAAACAATTCTACCATATATGTTTGTAAACCGAAATTTTCTACAGGACATATCAGAAGCAAACCAAAAGATTGCCTTTGGGGTTGAGATGGAGGGTTCAGGAAAAACGGAAAACTCTTACTCATCATTCATATATCTTAGCTCCCAGTATTTCTATGCCACCTCCTATAAATTAAACTCTCCCCAATTCCTCCAGTCCTCATTGCTTCCCACCATGTGTGAGACTCTATATTGTCATGAACTCCTGGCCACAAGATGTGAGCTTGCATGAGACTGGCGTGAAATGGTTGAAAAAGAACAGGAAGTAAATGTTACGGAACTTAATGGGATTGAACTTAATGGGGGAACTTAACAGGAACTAGCAATGGGGTTGACTGCTGAAGGCTGCAGCCAGCAGGCTGATGTCTTGTCTAGAGAGATTAAGGACTCCAGTCACCAGCAATATCAAGAAAGTTCTGATCAGAGGTGGGTGTAGGAGCTGCCAGGTAGAGGTAACACAGGAAGTCAAGCACATGGGAGCATCGTTATTCAAGTTGTCCAGTGTTTCCCTTGGACTTGGTTTGTGGTGGACATGGCTGGTGAGTTGCAGTATAACCCAATATCTATTCTTTTTGTCTTCCTCATAATAGAACCCAAATTTTGTCAGGGGCAACAAAGTACCCAGGTCAAAACATTCACTTCCTGGGACATCTGGGTGGCTGTTGGTTAAGTGTCTGCCTTTGGCTCAGGTCGTGATCTCAGGGTCCTGGGATTGAGCCCCGCGTTGGGCTCCCTGCTCAGCGTGGAGTCTCCTTCTCCCTCTGCACCTCCACCCACTCATTCTCTCTCTCTCTCTGTCAAATAAATAAATAAAATCTTAAAAAAAATTTCACTACCTCAAACTCTCTTAATACAGAGGTGGCGCTGTTACTCAGTCCTGGTCAATAGGTTGAAAGCAGAGTCTTTTGGGTGACACCTGCTGAAAATTTTTTTCTTGATACAATAAAAAGGACAGAGTCAGCTGACTTGTTCCTTTAGCCCTTCATCTCTCAATCTGCCTGGGAATAGATCTGACATCCGGCGGGGAAAAGCCATCTTGTAACCACAAAGATGAAAACCAAACATTGAGGATGGTAGAGCAGGTCACCCTTGATGACCTAAGGCAGATTCAGAGGTCTGAGGCTGCTGCCCCCTCTGGAGTTCCAGTTAGAAAGCTAAGCTGCTGTAATCATTTCTATGGTCAAAGGTAATCCTAACCAATTCTGGATCTTCCAACAAAAGTTCAAATAGAGGAAACAAAGGGCTGTTAAGTTTCTGGATGGGTCATGAGATCTCTGGACTAGTGGGCTGTGATAGGGCAGAGTGGGAAAGTCTGAAAAATGGACGGAGAACCTCTAGAAGCCAGGGAGGCTGCACCTGGGAATCATGGGTCTGTTTGTAGAGCAGGATCCTCCAGGAAACAAAAGGCAAGGTGGCTTCTAGCCATGGTATAAAATGGGGGTGGGGGAAGGTGTCACTCTTCCCAGGATCAGCTGCTTTCTGGTCCTCAGCCTGTAGGCTAGATCCATTTTCCCAGATCCTCAGCGAGGCCATAGTGATGAAATCTGCACCATTTCCTTCATTTCTCTGCCAGGACTCTAACAGAGCTTCAGGCCCCATTTGCATCCAGCTGCCCATGGGTGTCAGTAGCTGTTGGACTGAGCAGAGCCAGTAAGTAGCCTGGGGTTGGGTGTGGAGAGCAAGAGGGAAAGAACTGCACTTTCCAGTCACCTGACTCCTAGAAGGATGTGCCATCTCCTTCTCACTTCTGCTACTTTTATTAATTAAAAAAAAAAAAGGAAAGAAAGAAACAGAAACAAAACTCCATAGTCAAGGAAAGGTGAGTAAAAAAAGATAAATAAATAAATAAATGTTAACTGGAAGAGTTTCTTTTTTTTTTTAATTTTTTTTTAAAACTTACTCGGAAGAATGCATTATCTGTTAGTAAGTAGTGTAAGCAATTATCTTTAGCGTGGAACTGGTATATTTTAGGCAATCCTACTGAAATGGTGTAAACAACATTTCCTGTGTCAAAAGCAGGGATCCAAGTCTGTTTTAGAATGGTCCTAATCTCCATCTATTATAATTTCCACCAATAACTTGTCTTTTTATATATGCTGGCATCTGTGTGAAAGACAGCATCCCACATTGACCAAGTCTCCATCTGGTGACAGGCGGGGGAACAGGAACGTAGACTGTCACTTTATGCAGATGGATTTCTATTAATACAAACAAGTGACCCTAAAAGAGAAATTGGCTAGCTCCAGCATAACTTTAAGAAGAGTGTTCTGAATTTCCTGAAAGCAGGTTATTTCTAAATACATGGTGTTGCCTTTTAAAACACAGATCAGGCATTTTGTCCTTCTAAGAGCTGCATTTATAAAGTGGGTTTGCCGTTCTGAGCCCATTGGCTCGGGGAGGGAGTGGAAGGAAAAGATTGCAATGGGGGGGGTCCTCTTGTGGGAACAGCCCCAAGTCGTCCTGATCACTGGTTCAGAACCCATCAGGTTATGAATCCTGGAGAGGGCAGGGTGTAGGGGTGAGGGGAACAAAGGGGAAGAGAAGTGGTTTAGCACATGATGGCTATTTGCCATCCCTCTTTTCTCCTTCCTTACCATGAGAATATGTAGCTTTCAAATATCCTCAGTGCATCCATTGGGTAAATTTACATTCTGAACTTACACATACAAACCTTTACCGAGGGAGTCTGCCTTCAGGGATCACTAGAAAGACTTTCATTGACTTCTTCCTCAGTGACCCACCCCTGCCCAGCCATGGCAAACAGGGCACCAACTGGGCCATGGAGAGACTCACCAGAATAATAACTCCTAGTTGTAAACAACCCAGTGGCGTATCAATAGAGATTGAGTGATGTTAGATCCATGCAGCACAATACTATGATGTGGTGAAAAATAATATTTTGGAAGAGTTTTTTTCAAACTGGTTATTTCAGTACTACTTTGGGACTTTACCCCAATGTTTAGCTCTACTATTATATACTTAATACATTTCTTTAAATTAACTCAGTTTTTAAAACACATATCTCCACCCATCCTCATCCTAAATGATTATATCTATGACATGTGTTTGACATGCTAATTATATTTTTCAGCACACACTAACCTAAACAGGTAAGTATTAAAATAAAAAATGTTCAACTAAGTCTTAGCTAAAATCAGCCTGAGTATCCCCAGTGGTACTCTTCCCACCTTTTGGGGGAAGAAATTCTGCTTTAGAAAACTATATGGTATCCCTGGAGCAAGGGTTATGTTGTTACTTGAAAAAAAGCAAACTGTGTGATCAAAAGTTTGTGGAAATAATGTGACTGTGTTCGTGTGTGTGTGCATGTGTGTATGAAAAAGGTACATAGGTAATCCCCCATGTTAATAGTGGTTAACTCTATTAGGTATGTAATATGATTTCAGATTGACTTATGAGTTTGTTTTTTTTTTCACAAGTGCCACCTTTATTTAAAAGTGATGATTAACTCATTTGTTTTTTTTTAAATAACTTTATTGAGACATAATTTGCATACTAGAAAATGCACCCCTTTAAGGTATAAAATTTGGTGTTTTTTGTATATTCACGGAGTTGTATACCATCAACAATACATAATATTAGGACATTTCAGCACCCCAAAAAGAAACTCTGTACACATTACAGTCACTCTCCCATTGTCCCCTATATCCAGCCCCTGGCAATCTACTGTCCATCTCTATGGATTTGCCTTTTCTGGAAATGACATAGAAATAGAACCACACAATGTATGACTTTTGTGACTAGCTTCTTTCATTTCAAGGTTCATCTATGTTGTAGCATGTAGTAGTACTTCTATTCTTCTTCTTGTAGAATAACATTCCACTGCCTGAATATACCACATTGTTATTTATCCATTTATTAGTTGATAGACATTTTTTATTATTTCTACTTTTTGGGTATTAGAAATAATTCTTCTATGAACATTTGTGTGCAAGATATACGTGGACATACATTTTCAATTTTCTTGGGTCTATACCCAGGAGTAGAATTGCTGAATTACATAATAACTCTATGTTTAACAGTTTAAGGAACTACCAAACTGTTTTCCAAAGTGGCTCACCATTTAAAAATCCCACCAGCAGTGTATGAGGGTTCCAATATCTCCATAACCTCCCCAACATCTGTTACTTGTCTGTCACTTTTATATTAGCCATTCTAGGGGATGTGAAATGGTACCACATTCTGGTTTTGATTTACATTTCCCAGATGACTAAGGATGTTGAGCATCTTTTCATGTGTTTATTAGCCATTTGTACAGGTTTTGCTTTATTGCACTTCACAGATACTGCATTTTTTACAAGTTGAAAGTTTGTGGTCATCCTGCAGCAAGCAAGTCTATCAGCACCATTTTTTTCCTAGGGCATTTGTTCATTTCATGTCTCTGGTCACATTTTGGTAATTCTTGCTTTAGTGCAGTGGTCTGGAACTGAACCCGCCATATATCCTAAGTATGCCTAAATGTCCTCTCAGGATAAATGTCTATTCAGATCTTTTGCCTATTTTTCAATTAGGTTATTTGTCTTTTTATTATTGAGTTATAGGTGTTCTTTATATATTCTATATACAAGTCCCTTATCAGATTTCAAAATTTTTCAAATATTTGTTCCCATTTCATTTTCTTGATAGTATCCTTTGAAGCACAAATTTTTAAATTTTGATTAAGTTTCATTATATTTTATTTTGTTGTTTGTGGTTTCGATGTTATATCTAAGAGCTCATTGTCTAATCTAAGGTCACAAAATTTATGCCTATGTTTTCTTCAAGGAGTTTTATAGTTTAGCTCCTATATTTAGGTCTATAATCCATTTTGAGTTAATATTTGTATATTGTTTGATGAAAGAGTCAAATTTCATTCTTTTTTATGAATATCCGTTGTCCAAGAACCATTTGTTGAAAAGACTGTTTTTTCCCTTGTTGAAGAGTGTTGGCACCTGTGTCAAAAATCAGTTGATCGCAAATTCATAAATGTAAATGTTTAATTCTGTACTCGCAATGCTATTCCATTGATCTGTATGTCCAGACTTACATGAGTACATCACAGTCTTGATTATTGTAGCTTTGTATTAAATTTTTTAATCAGGAAGCATGAGTCCTTTAACTTTGTTTTTCTTTCTCAAGACTGGTTTGGCTATTTTGGGTTTCTTAAATTTCCATCTGAATTCTGGGTTCAGTTTTTTTTTTTTAAAGATTTTATTTATTTATTTGACAGAGAAAGACACAGTGAGAGAGGGAACAAAAGCAGGGGGAGTGGGAGAGGGAGAAGCAGGCTTCCCGCAGATCAGGGAGCCCCATGCGGGGCTCTATCCTAGGACCCCGGGATCATGACCTGAGCTGAAGGCAGACATTTAACGACTGAGCCACCCAGGGGCCCCCGAATTCTGGGTTCAGTTTATCTCTTTCTGCCCAAAAAAGGGAGCTGGGATTCTGATACAGATTACATTGAATTTGTAGATCCGTTTGGGGAGTATTACTACCTTAACAATACTAAGTCTTCTGATCCATGAACATGGGATGTTTTTTCATTTAGTTAGATTTCCTTTAATTTCTTTCAACAATACATTTTAGTCTTCAGTACTTTAGTCTCACACTTCTTTTGTTGAATTTATTCCTAGGTATTTTATTCTTTTTGATGCTATTATTGTAAATGTCAAATTGAGTCTTACCTTCTTCTTTATCCTTTCCTAAATTTTAAAATTATTTATAGTGATGACCTAATACTCTTATAAGGAGAAAGAATATGAAAAAAGTTTCAGTCTCATGAA
>NW_027677101.1:0-380 GCF_054177405.1 Leptonychotes weddellii
AAAAAAAAAAAAAAAAAAGAACAATTCCTAAGCAGCACATAAGTAATCAGTCGTATATTGCCTTCCTTCATCTACTTCTCCCTGGGAGAACCATCTCTCCTGTGAACACGGAGCCCACACATCCGTCATTCTTGCATCATGAGATTTTCTGCCAGGACCTTTGTGGGATTTGGGGCTGAGGAGTTGACACTGGACTTCCACGGACCACAGAGTTGATTTTGAGCTCTGTATTTAACACATTTGGACAAATGATTATTTCACAGTCCCTTAGTCAAGTGAGCTGTTAGCAGGAATTCATCCAATTAAATCATATTCTTCAGTTTCTTTGAAATTTGATGTGTCTCCTCTCCTTAGCATTTATTCCACCATCTACCTGCTCC
>NW_027677102.1:0-380 GCF_054177405.1 Leptonychotes weddellii
AAGTCTTGCCTTTTTAATAATACTATTCTAACAGGTATGTGGTGATATCTAATACTGATTTTAATTTGCATTTTCCTGATAATTAGTGATGTTGAGTACCTTTTCATGTACATGTTGGCTATTTGTATGTCTTCTTTGGAAAGGTATTTATTCAAAGGTATTGTATGTCTTCTTTGCCTATTTTTTTTTTTTTTTTTTTTAAAGATTTTATTTATTTATTTATTTGAGACAGAGAGAATGAGAGACAGAGAGCATGAGAGAGAGGAGGGTCAGAGGGAGAAGCAGACTCCCTGCCGAGCAGGGAGCCCGATGCGGGACTCGATCCCGGGACTCCAGGATCATGACCTGAGCCGAAGGCAGTCGCTTAACCAACTGAGCCA
>NW_027677103.1:0-380 GCF_054177405.1 Leptonychotes weddellii
AGGATGAAATGTTCTGTATATATGTGTGAAGTCCATCTGGTCCAGGGTGTCATTCAAAGCCCTTGTTTCTTTGTTGATCTTCTGCTTACATGATCTGTCCATTGCTGTGAGTGGGGTGTTAACGTCCCCTACTATTAATGTATTATTATCAGTATGTCTGTTTACTTTGATTATTAATTGGTTTATGTAATTGGCTGCCCCCACGTTGGGGGCATAGATATTCACAATTATTAGATCTTCTTGTTGGATAGCCCCTTTAATTATGATACAGTATCCCTCTAATCTCTTATTACAGTCTTTGGTTTAAAATCTAGTTTGTCTGACAGAGAAAGACATGTATCATATGATCTCACTGATATGAGGAATTCTTAATCGCAGGA
>NW_027677104.1:0-380 GCF_054177405.1 Leptonychotes weddellii
AAGAATCCACATTTTAAAATAGTAACACATAAGATACAAACAAATTCTTAGAAGGCCAACATTTATTTATTTTAAGGAAAATAATATTGAAACATACCGAAACAAATGTTGATGGTTTACATTACAGGATATTTGGACTTATATACAGGAATAAAATTTATAAGATGTGTCCTACAGAAAGTAGAGTGGCCTGATCTTATATATCATCATAATATGAAATGCTTTTCAATTAAAAAATATCAGTCTCCACACTTTTACCAAAGAAAATATGAAAGTTGCAACTAATAAAGAGCGGCTTACAGCCCTCGCTTCATATAAGATCCACCTGTATTAAGACTAACCCCCCTTCCCACAAAAAAAAAAAAAAAAAAAAATTGTTC
>NW_027677105.1:0-380 GCF_054177405.1 Leptonychotes weddellii
GCCAAAGCCCCGGGCAGCTCCCGGCTCTGCGGGGCCCTGGGAGCCCCTGGCAGGTGCACGGCAGGCTGGGGGCCCCTCCCGGGCTCTTCTCGTCCCGGGTGGCCCCGGACCCTCGCGCCCGGCCAGGGGTCAGGCCTGCGGTCCGAGGCGGGGGGAGCTCTCCCTCCCCGACCTGGAACCCACGCGTGGCTCCCCTCGTGAGAGGAAGCAAACCAGTGAGGGAGCATCGAAGGAAGCAGGAGGCCCGGCCTCCGGACCCCACCCGCGGCCGGCTGCTGGTTCTCTCTCGGCCCGGGCAGTTTTCCGCAGGTCGATGCCACGCGTGGGCTTTGAAACAAAAGTGGGCCACGATACACACAAAGTTCTCCTTTTAATTCCGC
>NW_027677106.1:0-380 GCF_054177405.1 Leptonychotes weddellii
GACTCTGGGATCATGACTGGAGCTGAAGGTAGGCACTTAACCGACTGAGCCACCCAGGTGTTCCTTTCTCTCTCTCTTTTAAAAAAGATTTATTTATTTTAGAGAGAGAGAGAGTGCATGAGAGCGGGGGTGGGAAAGGGAGAGGGAGAGAGAATCAAGCTGAGCATGGAGCCTGATGCAGGGCTGGATGACAGGACCCTGAGATCATGACCTGAGCTGAAATCAAGAGTCTGATGCTCAACCGACTGAACCACCCAGGTGCCCCTGCTCTTTCTCTTAATCACAAGATGGAGAAATTCCAGGATCGTATGAGGTGGCAGAGATTTCGTGGTCAGGAAAAAGCCTTCATCGGAACTCTGGGAACAGGTACCAGCACTTAA
>NW_027677107.1:0-380 GCF_054177405.1 Leptonychotes weddellii
AAGATAGGAAATGATTCACTCAAGGCTACATAGGTAGGGAAGGACTGGGACAGCGGAAGAACCAGATGACTTGCCTCCCAATTAAAGCACCTCCATTACATTTCCTGAAGTGCTTGACAAAATACTTGCAGACCAGGAAAATTCTTTGCACCGTTGCCGTCTGGTCCAAATCGGAGGGGACTTTTTTTTTTTTTTTTTTAAAGATTTTATTTATTTTTTAGAGAGCGAGCGAGAGAGAAACAGCATGAGAGGGGAGAGGGTCAGAGGGAGAAGCAGGCTCCCCGCTGAGCCGGGAGCCCGATGTGGGACTCGATCCCAGGACCCTGGGATCATGACCTGAGCCGAAGGCAGACGCTTAACCATCTGAGCCACCCAGGCGC
>NW_027677108.1:0-380 GCF_054177405.1 Leptonychotes weddellii
TAAGCATCTGCCTTTGGTTTAGATCATGATCTCAGGTCCTGGGATCGAGCCTTCCATTGGGCTCCCTGCTCAGCAGGAAGCCTGCTTCTCCCTCTCACACTCCCCCTGCTGTGTTCCCTCTGTCGCTGTGTCTCTCTCAGTCAAATAAATAAATAAAATAAAATAAAAACAAAAACAACAAATGTAAGCAATACAGAATGATATCACTTGATCTTTTTAATTACACCAGTGGTCTACAGATAAATTAGCAGAGGTTTGTTGGTTTTCTGTAAGAATATCTGAATATCATGTTTGTTTGTTTTATTTATTATGTTAATCCCCATACATTACATCATTAGTTCTAGATGAAGTGTTCCATGATTCATTGTTTGTGCATAACA
>NW_027677109.1:0-380 GCF_054177405.1 Leptonychotes weddellii
CCCCCTTTGTTTGTGCTGGGGGCTCAGACCTTTGGAGACCACTCTCCTCTGAGCCCTTTGGCATTAAATAAACCTCCTATCCTCCAAGATCTCTGGGTGTTGCTTGGTTCTTCCATCAGGTGATCCAGTCCAGGTTCTGTAACAAACTGATCACCCTTTTAACCTGTTCCTCTGCCCACTTCCCTCAGTTTGTTCTCTATAGTTAAGAGTCTGTTTCCCGGTTTGCCTCTTTGTCTTTTGTTTTTTTCATATGTTGATCTATTCTATTTTTTAAATTCCACATAGGACTGAAATCTTATTGTATTTGTCTTTCTTTGACTGACTTATGTTGCTTAGCTTAATACTCTATAACTCTATCCTCATCGTTGCAAATGGCATGA
>NW_027677110.1:0-380 GCF_054177405.1 Leptonychotes weddellii
TGGGTGGCTCAGATGGTTGGGCGTCTGCCTTCGGCTCAGGTCATGATCTCAGGGTCCTGGGATCGAGTCCCGCATCGGGTTCCCTGCTCAGTGCAGAGCCTGCTTCTCCCTCTCCCTCTGCCACTCCCTCTGCTTGTGCTCTTCTGTCTATCTCTCTGTCAAATAAATAAATAAAATCTTTAAAAAAAAAAAAAAAAAAGCTTCTCACCCATATAATGGAAACAGTCTCATAGTGTCATCTATTGTGAGGATATGGCAAGTCAACATGTAAAAAGCTTCATAAGTGTTAGTAATTATAATTCAAACAGAGACCAAAAAGAATTGACCTATGTTACCAACCAGAATAAAGCCATCTGGAAAAGGTCCTTGTGCCCCAAACA